>NC_072737.1:154720539-155020539 GCF_026930045.1 Uloborus diversus
CGTCATTGTTGAAAAGTAAAAGACGCACGAGATCGTGTTCGATAGATTTTTAATTTAATTGAGCGACGACTTTTTGAGGTGTAACAACGTTATGTGTGATGTTGATACAGTTTAATTGATTTTTATAATATAATGAAGTCAAATTTATGTACGAAATTAGGGAGTTGGTTTATACCTTCCTGACTTCCTCTTTACCTTAGGTTGGTTTATAGCTTATAGTTTTGTGGTGCCTCGACGAAAACTAACCGATGAAGAATGTGCTGTTGCACTACTAACGTGCTAGATGCTATTCGCAACTCCAGAACTCGAATACGCTACCTTGCGGTGATTCACAATACAACTGAAAAAGGTAAAACATTCTGTTCCACGTGTTTTCATTTGGGTAAATTATAGGCTTTGGACAGTTTGTGATGTAATGTAATTTCAAGGGAACAGAAAAGAAAGCTTCCCACAAACACGAGGAAAAATTACTGTCTGTCACTAAGCTTCAAAGTGAGTTATAAGTCACGGCATTGGTTTGTTTTACCTTTTTCGTCCGCTATTAGACATTGACTGCAGCGCCCCCTTTAGTTTATTGGAGTTGCGAATCGCAATTAGAATTGCGAAAACGTCATTTGAATGCAGTTTGCAAACATTCAAATGAAAAGAGCCCGAAGGGCCCATCGTCAGAAGCAGATGTTTTTAATTTCTTAAACTGTGTCACAGTTTATTTATTTATTATTTTTATTTTTAATTTTTATCTTAGACGCAAAAAGAAAAGGGTTTCAACGAGAGAACGGTGTTAATCTTTTTCCAGAAAAAAAATTGAAACACAGTTCATACATAGGGAAATCTCATTTCAACAAATAAGAATGAACGAAACATCCGTATCAACAAAACGGATTTTCAGTTTCGATTTAATTTCCATCACAATGGTTGAAATTCGCGTTACAACGAGCAAAGTATGCGATTTATTGAAATTCGTTGTAACGGGACATCACCTAGGACTCTGAATCCTCTGGTAGGCGGTCCAATTTTTCGCAACTTACCGCTTTGGAGACATACGCGATTGAAGTACAATAGAATCTCGTATTATCTCGTTTATCCGGACCTCCGAATTATCCGGATCAAACTTATAGCTTTAAAAAATTATATTTACATAGAAATTTTAAATTATGACAGCAAGAACATAACTATACATCGAGCATTCGCTTTTCATTTTAATTAAACGCACTGCTCCTACATAAAATCTATAACAAATTATTATTTATTACCAACACCACTACAGCTGAACCATAATGATAAAGCTTTGGATTGTTTCCTTCAGTCAAAAGTACTACTTTTAGTCACTGAAACTGATAGAATAAGCAAAACAGAAAAATTCTTATTACCCATACTTCCCGGATTATCCGAATTTTCCGGATTCTTGATAATCCGGATTGCCTTTGGTCGCAGTTAGTCCGGATTAACGAGGTTGTACTCTCAGAGTGAAGATGGGTAGAGACTGCATTCCATTTTGAAATCGGGAGGAAGCTGCCGCGAGCACGGGTCGCGTGGGGAGCAACCAACTTCTTGCTCCTTGGCGCCCTAAATTTATTGTTGCGAGAGTTTGCATGCGATAGGTTGCAAATTTTAATCTTTCCGCTTCTTGAAATCTTTTAAAGATTACATGCAAGGGGTCATTCATTAGTTACCTAAGGGTCCCGAAGGGAAGGGGGGAATAGAAAAATCTTTACATACCCTTACTTCAGGGGGAGGAGGGAGAGCAAACCCATTCATACGTAATATTTTCCAAATCGATATTTTCTATTAGAAATCGGGCGGTCAAGTGTTTTGCAGGGATCATATTTCATTTGCGTCAGAAAGAAAAACACGTATTAGAATCAGCTGTTTTTTACTTGTTTTATAACGAATGAATAGTGTGAAATATAATAATAGAATTACACTATGTGTGGTATGTTTTATTTATAATTAATATCGCATCATATAATATAGTTGAAAAATAAAAATCTTTGATGAATGTCAAACAGGAAGTTTCAGTGTAACTGATCCTTTCCTAACAACATTTTTTGTTTTGAAAATCGGAATGAAATCTTGCATAAGAATAGGGGGAGGGGTTTGAAAATTCTAACGTACCCTCACATGGGGGTAAAGCAGGGAGGGAGGTCAAAAATGGCAAAATCGTCCTTACGTAATTAATGAATGGCCTTCAACGTATAAATACCGTCTGCTACGGGCATAATACAGGAACGGTAAATTGGAAAATAAATTTTCCCCTTGTTCGAAATTAGTTTCTAAAAGTTTCAAAAAATTGCAAAGAATGCATATGAATTTATCAGAAAGCATTTATAATGTCTTTGCAAATGCTGCAATAGAATATTAAGAGAGTATTTCATTGAAAATAAAACACGCGATTGCAATATTTACTGCCTAAATGTTATTTAGAACAAAAATCCAGAAACAAGGACTTCCTGTTTATAAGAAATAAACTATACAAATTATTCGTTTTTAATTATTTGAGTACACAAACCAGAATCATAAATCTATTATCTTGAAGATGTCCATCCCTCCAAGAGCACCGCCTCAAATGGCGCGTAGTCTCTCCCCTGAATTAGAACCCCCCCCCCCAAAAAAACCGTTAAAATAACCATCCGCTAAAAATTGCATTAGCTTAGTTCGTGCAATTACCCCCCCCCCCCTCCCACCCGTCTCGAGGATACCTCGAATCACTAATGATAATTCATACAAAAGAAAAAAAAAGTCACCAATGGATACAATTTTGCTTACAGTTTCATTGACCCTTAAATAGTAAACTGAATTGTATTTCCCTACGAATAGCATTCATCCGACGATGAAGTACACTGGTGTGCAAAAATTAAGGACGAGACGGTTTTTTCAATATAACTTTGTACAAAAGCTTTCCAAATCAACACATTTAACACCCTAAGATCCCCAATACGTAAGGACATGTGTAATGTAAGCAACACTTACTAAAAGAGAAATCAGAGGGATAGAAAGAAGCTTTATTGAAAAAGTAGCATGGAGCGCAATGCGACTGAAGGCCGAAACATCCCCGTGATGGGTGTCCAGCAAGAAACATCCGATCTTTAGTAGGGGATATGATCTCCCCCGACTGCTAGGCAGGTTTCACAGCGTCTGCCCATGCTGAGAATGAGGGTGTCAATAAGTTGTTGAGGCATTGCTGCCCATTCGTCTTGCAGCGCCAATCGAAGCTCCCGAATCGTTACTGGTGGTAAGGTACGAGCTGCCAAGCGTCTGCCTAGAAAATCCCATACATGCTCGAAGGGATTGAGATCCGGAGATCGTGCCGGCCAATCCATACGTTCAATATCCTCACTCTCTAAGAGCTGTTCGGCAGCTACTGTGCGATGACATGGTGCATTGCCGTCCATGAAAAGGAACTGCGGACCCATAGCGCCTCTAAAAAGACGCCCATATGGAAGAAGAATCCCGTTACAATAACGGGTCCCGTTGACTGAACCTGCGTCGAAGATGTGAAGGTCTGTACGACTACCAAGCATGATGCCTCCCCAAACGAGAACACCGCGACCTCCATACCTGTCCCTTTCAATGATATTCGAGGGATGATTGCGGCTTCCCCGCTCTCTCCAGATGAGTATGCGATGAGAATCGCTACTCAGACTAAATCTGCTCTCATCTATAAAGAGTACTCGTCCCCATTCATTGTCTCTCCAATTCCGGTGTTCCCGGCACCACAGAGAACGCCTTCTCCGATGGGCAGGCGTTAGAGGTACACACCGTATAGGGTGTCGTTCAAACAGACCACCACCGTGCAGTCTTCTGGCCACGGTAAAACGCGATATCGGTCGTTCAGTTGCCTGTGTCGTGTGTCTAGCGATTTCTCCTGCTGTCTACCGCCTGTTTCTTCTGGCCTGTAAGACAATATACCGGTCATCTGCGGGTGTGGTTCCTCGTGGACGACCACTACTGAACCCCCGGATAGCTGTTCCTGTAGTTTGAAATTGTCTCCAAAGTCGTGATACGATGCTGTGAGCAATTCCGAACTCTGCAGCCACACTTGTCACACTGCGGCCTTCCTCCAACTTCCCAATGATTCGACCTCGGGTAAAAGCATCCAGATGTCGTCTAACAGATTGATTATTCGCCATTTCTCGCTGAGGCAGCAACTCGGTGTGATTTTAACTGCTATACGGCGTGCAATCTCTTTGCCAGAATGATCTTACACCGACAGCATGCTTTATACTACTCAGACACTCCCCCATTACGTCTGCCTGCATATCTGCGCATGTGCTACCGTACATCACCTTACTTAATCTCCTGATTGGTCTTTCTGTCCGCTCTGCCTCTTCGTTCAGCTGATATGCTAATTTTTCGACTTCGTCCTGAATTTTTGCACATCAGTGTAGTATGAACCTAAATTCAAGTGAGAAAGAAATTCCAACTTGAATTGAGGCAGTGAAAAGCTAAGAGATGCAAGTGGACATTTTCAAGTTTTGAGTAAAATGCGTTTAAAGATAACGTCCTAGGTAGGCTTTGATTGATTTTTTTTATAAATCACACTGTACAGCATTATCTACCAGGGCTACAAATTCTATCTATTGTTCCAAAATAGACGAGAAGTTCCCCTTCTATTTGTACTGGTTATCTCCAAATTTTTAATTTTGCCACTTACATACCTTTTCTTCTCACTGTCTCAATTTGCTTTATGGAAAAAAAAAAAATAAGATCACAGGAATCTGTAAAGATACGAACATCTATGTTAAGTATTTTACGAGATGAAAGATGACAGCGCAAACGCTCAGTTCTAGTTATTAATTTTGGTAATGTAAAATGTTTTTCGCCAAAAAAGCGATAAATGGCTTTCTAACTCTATTTTTAGCTGTAAAACCAACTGATATATTGTTAAAGTAAGAACTTACTAATGGACTGTTATTGGTACTTCACTGACCGATTTTTTCTTACATCCAAATGCAGGGCAATAAGAGACCATTTTGTTTTAAAACAACAGCTCTCCCTCGCAGAAACGCATGCAAAGCTATTCAGCGGTGGACGCTTGTCACGTGATGAAAACCACTTTCATGCTGGCGTGAGAAAGGGTTGCCACATACTCTCTCTACCCATCTTCACTCTGAGGTTGTACTGTATGGCTCATATATTTCAATGGCGGAAGTCTCGGCCGATATCTATGCAAAGTTTACGAGACTTTTCGGTAGTCATTGGTCATTTTCATAAGAAACGAATTAGTTTTCAGTTCCTGTATTAAATTAAGTGTCCATGTAGGAGGTTATCCGAATTTATTTCTAATATTTAAAACGTGCATGAAAGTTTCCCAGTCCCTGTCCGATGCATCGAGACATTCGCTAATGAAATAAACCATTGTACGACTATGTGTATTTTTTCCATATTTTCCTATGTTATCTTTAAAAAAATGAATACATTTAACTTTCATATGTATTGCGAAGGCGGCAGAGGGCGCTAAAAATAGACTCATACGAAAACGAACTCTTGTTGCCAGAGATCTTTAGAGAACAATAACAGAACTGAGAGTGTGGGTCCTCAGTGGTCGAGCGGTCTGAGTGACTACTTGACATTGGCAGACTTGAGGCGGTGGGTTCGACTCCCACCCTCGCTCCGGTTGTACTTTCCCTTCTTTGTGATGTAAATTCATTCATGTGTTGTTTATATGTGTAATAAAGATATATATCATGCGTAAGGGAGGCAAGGCATTCAGATTGTGGTCCTCATCAAAATAAACCTATGCAATTAAGCACCGAAAGAAAGAAATGAGAGAGTGTTGACGGAAAGTGTTTCAAAGTGAACATGGCGTTTGTTCTGTAAATAGTAAGATGATAGTTAGTGTACCGTGATTAAAATATTGTGCTGTCTTCCTTGTAGGAGTGTTTATGACTTTCCAGTATTTTCTTACGTGTAATGATCAACATCACCTACGGGATTATTCTACTGCGCACAATCACTAATGCAAACAAGCCTAATAGGTATGCAACTTTAATGCTCTTACCAAGTTAAAATTAGAATTGTTTTAATCAGTATAGTCTAATTTAGAAGGTTATATTTGCAAAAAATATGTGTTCTGACTCCCAAAGTTAATCTTAATATCTGATGCGACCCTGGGGTAAAAAATGTTGTGCACTACTGTTGTATGTGATTCATTTGAGTCAGGGTTTTTTTTTTTTTTTTTTCAAATTAGTAATAGTTATTGTTATTTTGCAGATGCACAACGTAATTAAGAGCAAAATGATCCCAAATTAAGTACCTTGAATTAACGTTTCTTACTTGGTGCCTTTACCACCATTTATTCGTCAATGAAATAACTTCGTTGTCATATTCCTCGCCTCCAAGAAATATCAAAGATTTCACTCTTGAACTAGAATAACAATTATATTTTAAAAACAAAGTCCAAATACTTCATTATCTTTAGAAGCAAAAGGGTCAGTGTCAGGGCCATCAGTCAAGCGGGGGGAGAGGGCAGGGGGGTGCGATTGCCAACTCCTGTTCTAAGAAATCAAAGCATTGGGTGGGCATGGTTTTTGTTGTTTTACAATAAAGTATGTTTTGATAATATACAATCCCTCCTCCTTGTTTTTGAAAATTTCTCGGCATAGTTTTCTTTTAAAATGCTAATTCAAAGAAATATATTATCAGATAATTTCTTTCGAGTTTGTAAACTTCCTGCGGGTCATGAAAAATCTCTCATATACCGTAAGTTGAAGACCCCTGGTTTAGAGCACAAAATTACTCGATTAAATCAAGGGAAATCTTTAAAAAAAATTAGGGCGACAGTCACACTGAACTAAGTTGCAACAATATTTTCAAAATGTTTTTCAATGTTCTTTAACATATTTATTTGATTTTTGTTTTAATTTTTTTTGTATTCAACTATATTTTAACCCTTAAATGCATCGTATTGCCATTTGCCAACATACCCAATTTTGTCTTCAAAAATACTATAGGGACAAATTGAAACTCTGTAGCTGCTAATAACCAAGAAAATAGTTACTGAAGATGCTATTAAATCAATTTTAAACTTGTAAATGTACCAATCTGATGGGAAATAATAAAAGATTTCTTTTTTCGGCATTCGCAAATGTAGGACTTTTTTTTCTTTTCTCTCTCTCTCTTTTTTGTTTTTTAGTTTAGTGTACTCGAAAATACCTACTTTAAATTCTGTTACGAATAAAGTTTGACAAGTTCTTAAATACTGTAAAAGCACTTGCTTTGGTTAACAGTAATTTTCACGCGAAAATAAAGATACCGATGGTTTTGCGAGCAGAAAATTTCGCGAGTTTCAAATGAACAGAACCGAAAGTTGATTAAATATGCAAAGTTGAAATATTCCGTGAGGCTTAAATTTTTGCAAATTGGCCGGCTCGCGAAAATGCAAAAATTAGAGCCTCGCGAAAATTCCTGTTTTTACAGTAAAAAGGCATTTTCACAATTTTTATCAATGTTTGGACATTTGGTGGTAAATAATTTGTTGTTTTTAAAGTTAAAGCTCGAAGTTACCAAGTGGTTATTGCACCATATAACATCCCTAAACTAAACTATGATTTTTTTAAAGCATTTTTCTCATGACTTGGACAGAAGTTTGAAGCCAAAGAACGTATTTTAAAGTATTAGTTGTAAGTTACCGCCCCTAAGCCAAGGCTAAGGCTGAACCACAGGCAATATATCAGACAGCCCAGTTATCACATCCAGAGACTGCAATTTCGTTCCGTATATTGCATAATTTAAAATGTTTTATTAAAAAAATCATGCATTTAAATGCTAAAGATACATTAAGAATCTCTTGTTACTTCCTTTTACAAAAAAGGAAGTATTGTATTCGCGAAAAAATTTTCACTCAAAAATCGACCTTAATTTCCATTTTACTCACCCCGAATGAATATTGAGTTTTTTTTCGACTCGACCACACGTGGATAAGTGCTTAGTAACGTATAGACACGCGAAATATCCATAATGACGATTCCCGAGTTAATTACAACGAATTTTCTCGTGACGTCTGTATGTACGTATGCATGTATGTGCGTATGTATGTCGCATAACTCAAGAACGGTAAATCCTAGAAAGTTGAAATTTGGTACGTAGACTCCTAGTGGGGTCTAGTTGTGCATCTCTGCTTTTGGTTGCTTTCGGGTGTTTCTAAAGGGGCCCTTTGGGGGGGGGGAATCATTGTTAATTTCAATGTAAACTCAAGTGCTGATGTTATTTGGCGGGTACTTGGCGATATATCGCCAGTCTTTTTGTCGCCCAGTTTTTTCGGCAACTTGGCGACAAATTAGGCGGTTTTTTTCTTTAAATCTGTTTCAATTTGGCCACTGTTGGTGATATTTAGAAAGTAAACTATTCAATCACATTAAAATTGCCAGTAATGGGGAAATGACATTAAATTGGATTAAAAGGAAGTCATGTGATACACAAATCAGTTCGTTTTTCATTTTTATTTCATCGGAAAGGTTGCTTAAAAAGGGAAGGATTAAAACAGCAATCTTCAAGCCTACACACAGGAAAGGACAAATGTATCTAAACGTGATTAGATAGTTACATTTGTATCTGATAAGCATGAAAAATGACCTAATTTTTCATGCAATATTAGCAAAAAAACGATTTCTTTTTCTAATGAGTGCTTGGATTATCTAAAAAAGGACTAAAAATTGGAAGAAAACGGAGCGTTATCGATCGCAGTGGGACCATCTGTTCCAGCAAAGGAAGTAGTCATCTAAAAGATGCCCAGTGATTGTGGCTAGGACCGAACGTGCACTTTGCATGGAAATTTCCTAATCATTCAGCCAGTTCTCCGCAGAATATCCCACCAACAGTTGGTCCCACGCGCGTTTTGCCCTTCTTCGGCTCCTGGTTTATGTTTAAGAAGGATCATGTAGCCATTTCCATACGAATCATCTGCTTTTTTGTTGTCCATTTTTTGGTTGGTGCTCCGTTGTTTCTTGGAATGCTGCTGATGAGCAGCTCGGATAAGATAGTAGTTTCATACAAATAAATGATTTGGAAAATATTGCTATATGTGGATAGCACTTACACATGAGAACAAAAGTTTCTAGACACCAGAATTATTAACATGGACCAGAATACCAGTTAGAAGTTTTTTTTTCTTTGCATAGCATTACAACGTGGACAAAATATTAATATTTTAGTCACGCTTTATTTCCAAAATTGGACGTTTAAAAATTATTTAAAAATTTAACATTGGGAAAATTAAAGTTTTTTCTCGCACCGTTTCTTTCTTTTATTTTTTTTTTGCTTATTCTATCAATTTTAGTGAATAAAAGTAGTACTTTTGACTGAAGGAAATAACCTCATTCCGGTGTTATGTTATTTGTGTATGACAGGACAAAATATTGGCATTTTGGCAAATATATAGTATTTGTAATACTTAACTTGAACTGTTTCCCAAATCACAAGTGTTCATCCTTAGCATTTACTGTATTTTCCTTTGAATTCTGTGAGACAGTACACTGAAATATAATGCTCTTCCTTACTAAAATATCCATATCCTTTCTCAAAATAAACTTACAAACACAAAAAGGTGGAAATTTTGAGAATTAAGTAAAGCATTTAGGTTGGCGACTTACTCAACGGCGCAACCATGCCATAGTTTCTAGGCGAGGGATTGGGTTAGTTTCATAAACAATCCTTTGCGAATATATGCATTCCTCTACTGTACAAATGAAACGGATATTAGTTCTGGAGGATTTAATTTTAAGCGTTTAAAATGGGGAACTAATTTAACCTAAATTCCTACGTTGTGATGTGTTCTTATTATTTCGTCGAAGGAAATTTTGTATTTAAGCATTGAAATCAATTCTGAGTGCAAAACATTACCCATCTTCGACTGAACACTATCCGCATACAGTCGAACCCGCTTAAAACGACCGCATAAAGAACGCGATATTTTTTCGTTATAACCGAGTGCTTGTAAAAAAAGAGTTTACGGAAAAAAAAAAAAAAAATTCATCATAGTTCCTTTTTTTCTTCTTCATTTTAATTACTGTACTGTACCAAAGAAGGGTGTTACTTCGCTTTGAACTGTTTGAATGTCTCTGAATGTGTCATTATTTTTGAAGAACACACATATACACACAACACATGTTTAATTTTTGAATATTTCTTTACTCCGCAAATTAAAAAAAGTACTGTCATTTCCGGTTCTTACGATTTATGATTTGTCACTAACTTTGGAAGGTTAAAGAAAAAGTACTAAAAAAATGTAACCTGAGTTGAAAGTCAATAAAATTTTTATGAATAACAAAAATGTTGCTCGCTTTAAGCAGGGTTTGCTCGTAAAAAGCGAGTTATACTCCCATAAACTTAACATTGTGCACAAGTTTTTCAGATTTCCTCGCTAAATCCTGGTTCTCGTTAAATCATAAGCGAGTTAATTAATCATAAATTCATAAGCGAGTTCGCCTGTATAAAAATTTTCCGGGCACAATATATGTTCTTTCTCTCGGAACAAAATGAATTTTCCGATCGGCATTAAAAAAAAATCCTTCCTCAGAAATCGAACGATCATATTTCCCCCATACGATGACGAGTTGAAGAAATGGCTGTTTTGTGCTGCAGATTTCAACGAGAAAAATCGTTTAAAAAATTTTTGAAAACATTCTAACAAATAAAAAAAAATCTCTTTAATGTAGCCTTTAAATAGCAGACGATCTTCTACCAATGCCATGTGGCAGTTAAAGTTATAGGGAAACGATCGCTCACATAATAATTAAAAAAAGAAAACTAATTTGGTCTAATTTCCTACATTGTGGTGCCGTTCCTATTAATTCATTTTAGAAAATTTGTATGTAAGCACTGAAATCAATTTCGAGTGTAAAACATTACCCATCTTTGACTGAACACTATCCGTATATAAAAATAATCTAGACACATTATATGTTCTTTCTCTCAGAACAAAGTGAATTTTCCGATCAGCATAAAAATCCTTTCTCAGAAATCGAACGATCATATTTCACCGATACGATGACGAGTTGAAGAAATGGCTGTTTTGTGCTACAGATTTTACCGAGAAATTTCGCTTTAAAAATTTTTGAAAACATTCTAACAAATAAAAAAAAATCTCTTCAATGTAGCCTTTAAATCGTTGACTCTCTTCTATCGATGCCATGTGGCAGTTAAAGTTATAGGGAAACGATCGCTCACATAATATCTAATCTATCTTTCTATTTCTATCTGGAAAAAGTCGAAGAACATAATATGTCGATGCATTTCGTGAGAAAGTTGGAAATCCATCATAATGGAAATGTTTTGAACTATTTTACTCTAGAATGTTTCTAGAATATGCTGATACCATCAGTGACCAACCTTTGAGGCTCTTACAAGTTGTATGATTTATACAGAACGATAGGGACAACATTTTCGTTTTTCCTCCTTTTTAGGTGCTGTACAGTTGAACCTCTTTAATCCGAATCCCTGAAATACGAGAGTCCACTACTACGAAAGGTGCCGAGATGAAATTTGTGTACTGTAAATAAAATTAATTCTACTGTACTTATTAACCAGTTGTACACGTACCACTTTGCCCGTGTTAGAAAATTAAAAGTACATTTGGTTCGCCTGTATATTTACAAATAATGGATGATGAATTTCTCGCCTATTGCTACAATCATTTGCACGCCCGTGGTCACATATGGTAGTTTGCTCGTCCACGTTATGGTAATTATTCGTTCGCGTTATGATAATTTACTCAGTAAAATGTTCTTAAAATTGGAATAGAAAAAGAACAAAGTCGAAGTTTCGAAAAATCGCTTCGAAGTGCTCCCCCCTATGTTACGAACTAATTTTGTGCCAAATTTCATGAAAATCGGCCGAATGGTGTATTCGCTATGCGCGTAAAAGACGTACAGACATCCAGACATCCAGAGACTCAGACTTTCAGCTTTATTATTAGTAAAGATTTCTACTTTTATGATGTTTATCTTACATGTTTACTATTAATTAAGTAAGCAATATTTTACACCGCAAATCATATTTTACACTGTGCTCTTTTCTGTAACACATATTATCCGCTTCAACCAAGATCTTGCTGTAGTTATGTACAGGAAATGTGAAAAATATAATACATTCCGTATAATTAGGCGCTGAACTTAACAAAACACATCTTTAAAATAAAAAATAAGAAAAAGAAAAAGAAACGTTGATTATGAAGCATTTAACCCAAAAAAAAAAAACATTGAGCATCTGTCCCTAAGCTCAAAACGTATTTCACTGTGGACTGCCGAATTATGACGGACAATCAAAAATTTTATGACTTGGTAAGAAAGTTATGATATTCGTTTCAAAAATCTTTCCAGTGCAGCATATTTGACTTTGATTTAGTTCCAGATATATTGAGCTCGGGAAATGCGTCGAAAAAAGTAATAATAGTCGGGCGAAAAAAATTAACGAAGAATTAAGAGAGTACTCTCCATCCATAGAGTACCCTATTCATACTCTAATCATAGAGTCTTCTATTAATAGAGTACTCAATATTCGGTCGCGTTTCGTTTGGTCCCTTATAAGCTTTAATTTGTCTGGGCATGCATTCTATATAGAGTTTTGTACGGGTTTTTTTTCTTATCTGAAATTTGGGATACTATACATTTCTTTAGTTTTGATTAATTGTAGCTTTTTCGTGTAACTTCCCCTGGAAATTCGGTGCTTTGCAAATTCCTTTAAATTTGTAAGCGGTTTCATATCGAGAAAATTGCTCGATAAACTTAAAACTAGAATATTAATATCTTTTAAAAATTTCAAAAATTTTCTTGCTTCATGGCAGGATGCAGAATTTTGCAAGAAAAAAAAAATCCTAATTCGGGGTCCATTCTCGAAGTTGTGGTTTCAGGAGAGTTTGCAATATTTCTCAGTATTGGTCTTGCCTCATGGTATTTTACACAATATAAAAGAACCCCTTTAGAACTGAATAGAAAGAACAATACTTCTTTAGTATGATGCTTTATCCAGTAACGTTCACAGACTTCGGCGCGTCCGAAGGTTTATAAATACCTTTATGTCTTGAAATTTTAAGGTTTTTCTTATCTTAAATTAATTAGACTGTATAAAGTAATATTTTACAATATTCAAGATAAATTTTCAATAGTAGTAAAATTTATGTTAAATACTGTAAAAAATGTCAAAGTTTTCGAATACCATACATTACACAGAAAAAAAATTATTTACATTTCTCCGAGTTATTTTCCCAAACATGTTGTAAAACTCGGCAGGTGTTTTACGTTGTTTTGAAATTCCGTATTTATCAGCATAACAAATAAACATCTTAATTTTACTTTCATGCTCAATGAAAGGAAAACATGTCAAAAATGTGTCTTGACGCGTTCGAAAGTGTAAAATATTACTTTGTGCAGTGACAGTCTAATTATGGTTGCTTCTTGCTTCAATGCTTGAATATAAAAAACCTTGAACTTCAATAGCATGGAGTTTTTAAAAACAAGAAGAATTTAAAAAAAAAAAAAAAAATAGTATGCAAAATTATTTGTTTGTCCTTTTTTTTTTTCATTTTCAAAAAACAGTGGAGCATTAATTGATGAAAATATGCTTCAAAAGTTTTTTTTTTTTTTCTTTTTTTGACCAAAAAGAAATGTTTTGAAAAAAAATAGCATTCGTAGGATTGATGTTTCTATCTTTTTTTTCTTTTTCTTTTTATTTATTTCTTTTTTCTCGTTTTATTCTTCATTTCTTTTCTTTCTTTTTTTCTCCTTTTTTGAGTATTTTAAGTATTAATTTATAAGAAGTAATTAAATTTATATCGTAATTATTTTTTAAACGTGTTACATTAAAAGATGATTTTAAATAATTTATTATGACTGCATTGAGCTTTGTCCACCTTTTTGTTGATATAATATAGAAATATCCATGTTTAAACTGCATAGATTTTTTTACCGTGTAGAAATTATACCTGGCGCTCAAGCACTTGACAAATATAGTCAGCGAAACCTCAATTTCTTTTTAGGTAGATGATGTTTTGAAACAAGTATCCTAAAATAATGTTTACTTCAAAAAATGTTTTCCTGAAAATAAAAATCTTCCTCACCTGTTACATTTAACTGATGACATCTTGTTGATTTTTAGCTATGACTAAAACATTTTACTTTGCAGAGATACAAATACTTTACACTTTCCTCCATCTTTTGAAGATCCTTTGAATAGGCAATTGATCTCTTTATCGGCCGATAGATGGCAGTGCACGTTTCAGAACTTTATGCCGAAAAGGTAACTTTTCGACGTTCAATAACTTCTCAAGTTTAAAACTTAAACAAATGTTATTTTCTTTTATAGAAAATTATTTGTATTAGTTTAAATGTTTCATATACTCTCCAGAATTAGGGATTGTTTTTCACTTTACTATCATAGCATAATACTAAAGGGGAAATTTTAAACGAATGCGCTCTTTATCGTTATGTTCGATTTTCTACGCGTATTATGTTTTATGAATTCCTCCTATAATTACATCCCTGAGGTTTCTTAAATATAATAATGACAAGGCCGTACCCAGAATTTTTTTTACGGGAGGAGCCCGGTTTTGCACATTGCCCTGTGTGATTACACTCACATATACATATAGACACACATACACGCATAAAAAAATATTTTATTTTCATTTCTTCTTATTATTTTTTATTCACCTTGTAGTGGTAAGGATAACAGGAGAGTGTCCTGTCCCTTTAAGTCAGGAGTAGAACATCCATAATTTCAGGTGGTTTGGGGGTTTCTCCCCCGTGAAATTTTTTGAAAAATAGATATAAAAACCTTTATTTTGCCTTATATGGGATAATTGAGACTGCAAAAATATGATGAAAAATAGGCAAACAAAGTCTTTTAAAAGTTATGCATTCTTTTGCAAATCAAGATCAATCAAAATAAAAATTGCTTGCTCGATAAATCTTTGACATTTTAATCGACAGAGAGGAGAAAAGAGAAGCACATCGTCATTTGCTCATATCGACGTTTAGTGTAATTTGTTTTTGATCACTTCTCCAACATCCCCCCCCCCTTTCATAAAATGCGCCACGGTAAAAAAATTGTATAAAATGGTTTAAAAGAAATGGTGTAGAGATTCAGAAAATGAAAACAAAAGAGTAATATTCTGGACATTTGGACAATTCATACTTTATTTTCTTGATAAGAGATAAAATTTAAGAACTTTTCAAGGAATTTCAAAAACTGAAATAATTTTCAAAGTCTCTAGAACAGTTGAAATTACTTAAAGCACTTTACTTACACTTTTCAGAAGTTGATTGCACATGCTTACAAAATGATTATAACTTTGTAAGACATACCCGTTTTAAGTTAAAAATAAATGTTACGAAATATTTCTCAAAGCAAATATTTTATTTTCAATCACAAGTAGTGCAGGAAATGAAAAAGAGCAGAGTAAGTGTGATTTTTTTTCTCATTCTTAAGATATTAACAGTGTGCGGTAGAAGTAAGATAAAAACAAGCAATAACACAAGAACTTCCAAAATACTGAATTCGGTATTAAACAAATGGCAAGACATGGAACATATCAGTCACAAAAATGTATCTTGAAAAATATGCTACAAAGACGAGAGAATCATGATTTTCACATTTTTTCACTCAGGATGTATCAAGGAGATGAATTTAGCACATCTTGGTAACCAGATACTAGTCTGATCGGAAACTAGAGGTCCGGCCCTTGGGGAGTCCCCGGCTCAAAATCGGTGCAAAGTAAGTTTTATAAGAGTTTTAGGGGGAAGGGGGCAAGGGCGTGCACAGAAGGGAGAAGGGATAACTGTTGGCCCGAGCGTGAAGGGATCCCAATATTTTTAAAACTAGGGGTGAAAATACGGGTAAACAATATGGAGGGAAGTCATTTGTGACGGGCCCCAAAATTTCTGTGCACGCCCCTGGAGAAAGGCAAGTCTACCAAACTGACGAGGGGCCTGCCTTGGCTAAGGACGGCCCTGAATTGAATTGGAAAAGAGAGCAGGAACTCCTAATTAAGGGTCCAAATTTCCAGTATGCTTTGCAGCTAATGAGAACTAGAACTGCTTTTTCTGTATTTCTTCAAATTTTACCTCGTTTATTAGTTACAAATTAAGAATAAAAAAAACTTTATTATTTTCCTTTTCTGACATGAGAAATTAAGGAAAAAAAATCTTCTGTTTCACCTGCGAAACATTTCGGGTATCGGTGGGGGGGGGGGGGGGGGGCTCTGGATATGGCCTTGAATAATGATAAAATTATTGAACTAAAAAAAAATATTCCATACAGTATTTCGGCATTAATTTGAATGTAGTTGTTGAAAAAGAAATCTCCTCCCTAATTAGTTTTAAGAGAATATCTTAACAAAAACTTAATCTTTTTTTTTTTTTTTTGTCGTTTAAATTAAGAAGGTTCGAATTTTCACCAATTTCTTGATTTTCTTAGGAACCAGCAAGACGAAAATTTTTCTTTATGGATTTTATGTTACTGTATTCCTATCAGTTTCAACGAAATTTATTGCAATTAAAAACGTGTATTTTTACAATTCAAGTTTTTAAGTGCAATTAATTTAATCGAAACTAATTTTCTTGGTTTTTTTCCTGAGACATTTTGTCATTTAGTAACTTCTTTTCAATGGAAATATTTTGCTTTTGTAGAATTTTGTTTGGAATTTACATCGCAACTGAAAGTTCAGTTCGGACGTTCTGATGGACGAAAAAGAAAGAAAAACCTACCGTGGATCGAACAATAAATGGGACTTCATGGATTGAGCGTTATAACGACAGGGTCACTGTAATGTCTCTGTATCTCGTTCGAAGGAAAATAGAAGTATTATTTTCCTGACACGTTTTCAATTCTTTTGGATGTAAGTTTAAAAATAATAATAAATGCAAGAATCTTTGACAACACTTTTTTTTGAATAAGAATATATTAATAAAAAACAGTGTGACATGTGACAGAGGGTGGGTACGCAATAGGGGACCCCGCACTGCACCACCATCTACGGGTTTCTCAAGGACTGACCATTCGGCCGGGATCCCCTTACCCTTCCGGTTACGACATTCCAACCACTTACGACTCTAGACACCGTGGACCCAAGTACAGACCTTGCTCCGGAGGCACCTATCGCCTACTCACTGTCCTACTCAATTAGCCACTGAGCAGATACAGATGTGCTCAAGCGTAGTAAGTAAAGAGTGGTAGTTTTACATGCGTGGAATCTACCCCACACTAAAAAAATTCCGAAACGTTTCTGAGTATTTCCGTGTAACGTTTCGAGATTTCTATGGTTTTTATCCACTTCCTGGAAAAGTAAAGCATCCTCGTCAAAAAGTTTCCTGAATTGCTACAAGTCGAGCGAATGCACACTTCTAACTGTAATAAAAAACATTTTTAGCTCCCAGTTTTAAGATTAAATGAGCGTATTTATAAAGTGTATCCGCTTCAGTTCGATTGCGACCTGTCCAGACTGATAAGACGGCCAAAGATTGCAAATCAGTTCATGGACTACGTAGCTTTGCAGGAATTGCAGGCGAGTAAAATTCTTGATACTTACTTGAAATTCTGGCTTAGTTTTGGCCATGTTTGAAATAATGCATTTGGAGCTTTTCTTGAAACGCAGTAAAGTACCAAACTATAATGTTATATCCACCAAAGCTTACTCTTATATTCCAGAGATACGACTGGCTTTAAACGGAAGAGTTCTGGATATTTTAGGGAGCTTTCAGGATAATTTCAATAAGGTTACTGAATTTTAGCGGGAAACGTTCCTGGTTTTTGCAAGGTATGTTATCGGAAGAAATTGGGCACATCAGCTGCCCATTATTTTCCAGAAACGTTTCTGAATCGTTTTTACAGTGCATCGCAAAACCCTCCCCATTTACCCGGGCTTGGGACCGGTGTAGGTACGAGTCTGGCCACTCAAAGCCTCACTCCCCTATGGTAAAGTGTGACACTTTGTGACAAAAGGGGAATGAGGGGGTCAAAAAAAATTGAAAAACAGTGTGACACCATTTGTGGAGAGCCCCTTATTGTCGTTATTTTTTGGCGCTGAAAAATTAAAAAAAATGGGCTGTCCCTAAATGATATCGCACTTTTTTTCAGAATACTTGACCCTTCTCCCTTTTTCGTCAAAAAGTGGCACACATCACACCCCTTCCCCTTTTTTCTGCTTGTCACGCCAAATACACAAAAATGCATTTTTTTCAGTGTGATGTCACACTTCTTACTACTTCCTCCCTTTCCATTGTCACGAACTGTAACACTTTCGAGAAACATACCCCCCCCCCCAAAAAGCGATGCATCATTTATGAACGACCATTAATAATTCAATCGAAGTATGAAAGATTTATTGTTATATTGCTTTTTTCTCTCTCTCTCTAGCTTCATACTTAATACTTTCCTTTCTGCAGTTTTATTTTTAACTATAATCTATATGCCTGATTTTTTTCCACAATTTATTGATTTATCTTCTTTTCATAGCTTATAATAATACAACAGCAGGAATACATACTTAAAGTTGCAGTTAAATGCTTAGAAAAGCTTGAGATATGTATTTTGTTTTAAATTGAATTTACATACTTAACTTTTGATAACCAAATGTAAGTTCACTGCCCTTAAATGCTTAGTCATGCTTAAATTTCCTGGATTTTCTGTGTTTAAAAGGACTTTAGAAACGATACAGAGCAATTAAAAAAAAAAAAAATCCTAAAAACATGCGTAAAATGTTGTCATCTTGTCCTAAAGAAAGCTTTAATGTTATTAGAAGAAAAACTAGTGCTTGGTTGCGTACAAAAGTTGCAATCAATAGTGGTATAAAATTTACAATTTAGATGAAAAATGTGTAGTCTTTAATTAGAAACTCTTAATTTAGAGTATGAAAGCTAACCAAATTTTTTGTGCGCAATCGCGTATGAATCAGAAAAATTAAACCTTGATTTTCTCCAATACTTTTTTTTTTCTTTTTCAGATTTGCCACTATTGCTGTTGCAGAGCAATAGTTTCTAGATAATACTGATTTAAATTACATACGAACGCGTCAATAAAATGTTTATATGCTTAAGTTGATTTTTTCCAACATAGGGTTTTGTAATTTTCTCGCTTTTCACCAAGAAACTGTTTTTACCTATTTAATATTAATTGTTTTCATTTGTGTTATTTGTGTCTCGTCTCCACCTATTGCAAACGCTTTTTTAGTAGATATCATTATTGCACTGTTCTTAGTTAATATGTCACCGTGTTTTTCTGTCTGAGAACAAATACTTTTTGCAAATAATTAAACCTTTTTAAATATATCTTTTGCAATTATTATGCACGTTTTTTCACTAATTAAGTATAGAAATAAGTGTGTTGAGTGAAAAAGGAGTGCTAAATATTTTTTGACTGCTGAAAATTCACATCCAATTATATAAGAACCTATTTTCATTTTGTCCTATTCATTCATGAATTTTCTATTTGATCTAGATGGGTTGATATCTAAATGGGTAAAATCTTAAGGAAAACATTCCAATTGTTTTCCCTTATGCGATAAGTTTTTATATTCGTTAATAGTTTCCAAATAAATATAATTTACGGTTCATTACTAACAGATTGTAAGATGGAAACTTATTGCATTTTTAAACTCTAAATGAAATAATAATAAAAAAAAACTGTGCTTCTTCTACTCCACTGCTTCGGAATTTCTATGTAAATGATTTTCTTCCCTTTAGTAAGTAAAATCAAATTCTTCATAAAATTTTATTACAAAAAAAAAAAAAAAAAAAAAAGCTTTTAATCCCGTATTTGCCTAAAATATAAATTAATAATTTTAGCCACTGACGAGTGGGATAAACAACATTCACTCATCAAAATCATCCCAACTTTTGTGTCTAGTTTTTTTTAGTGTTGACATTAAAAGGAAAAAAAAAGAAACAATAAATAGAGCAGACGATAATTAAATTAAATAATGTAAAGAAATTTAAAGCATTTCACACGATGACAAACTTAAAAATAACATATATTAAGATCGGCAGACGATAAGTTAATAATTATCGGTAAGATTATGTAATAGATAAAAGTATTTTCGCCTGTGCGGTGTGTGAAAATAGTTTTCAAGTATTAACAAAGATTAAAATGCAAGCTAAAATTCACCACATTCAATATTTGATTTAAAGTGAAGAAAACAAACCGTTGGTAAAGCCGCCCAAAAAATCGGTCTCCATAAAAACTATAACTCTTGGAGATGAGAAACAAGAAGAAAACTGGAAAAAATAATTCCAAAGAGAACGAATTCCTCCTCTATTAACTTTGGGGTTATTATTGTTTTGTTATCAACTTTGAGTCTAGGAGTTTATTATTGCGTCTCTTGAACCAGAACAATAGAAGAGCGGTCTTTGGGGTCGGATAGTTTTACAAGAAGAAGGTAAAAGAAATGGACTAAAATAAAAATGGAATGAAGATAAGGAAAAGGTTAAGAAAAATGTATTGTTTGCGGCAGAACTGTCAGGACAACGAAAACCGTAGATTTATGGATTTTCTCTGGCGTCGCTCCCCCCTCTCAATACTCCATTTCTGTGATTTGTTGATTTCTGTAATTCTTTTTAGTTAAAATATGTTCTTTTTTGAACCTTCTAAACTGTTTTAAACACAGTACTGGTTCTAGAATGCCCAGAGGCGAGGAATTTTTGGAATCAATATCATTTTTCTAAGAACCGAAAATAATTGGTAAAAATTAGTGAGCAGTGAAACCCTAATAAACGATCAAAAATCTGAGTTGTTTTCATTTGATACGAGCAAATAACTCATGCTTCGAGTTAATTGCCACATTCTGCGCTCAACTGTTTTAAACGCAACACTGGTTCTAAGAGGACATCTGCGGGGAGCAGGGGCTGACTATGACTATGATTGTTAAGAACATGGGGCAGACTTTATTTGATGCCCCCTCCCTACCCCCCACTTACACTATAAAGAGTATTAATTAAACATTTTGGCCTTGAGAAATGTAGCGATATCTTGCTTTCGGTGATAGGTTGCAATTGGATGTAAATACGAAGAGTATCTCTTAAAGTGTAATAATACAGTGTTAAACCTGGAGTGCACAGAAAGTTATATATTTATGAAATTACTCTATTTCTCTAAAACTTCAGCTACAGGTTGGTGTCATGGGCCGGGAACCATGTGTCTTTAGTCCCGGCTGGTAGCTTTTGGAATTATTGTCCCTTTTCTCAAAATCTGCAACTATATCTTAAAACTAGTGGGTAGCAATATCCTTATGGTAGATGAAACAGATGAGTTGTTTTCATTCGATTTGCACTCATAACTTATGCTGAAAAAAATACTGATTCCATTTTATGGTCAGCTGTTTCAAACACAACACTAATTTTAGGAGGGCAACCGCGAGGAACTTTTTTAACACCTTAAAAAGAGAAAAAGCAGCTGAGTTGCTTTCATTTAAATTCGTGCACATAATAAGTATCAATACCTTAATCATCTCATTCTATGCAACTGTCAAGTCTAGCTATTGTAATGCGCTTTGGGAATGGAGTTAAAATATCCAATGCTGCTTGCTTGAAGAATTTTAATTTTAAAATGTGTATCTATTAGGAGCAAGTCTCTACGTGTAGGGCTGATAACTAAAATGTAATGTAATAAGTTTTTAGAGCATTCTGCTGCCTATCTTTATTTGCACGTTTTTCAAATCTTTATTGTTGTCCTCTGACGGAACATGTTAGAACTATGTCCATTTTTTACCCACAAAATTTAATTATTTGTGAATTCTACTCAACAAATTAAATATGAAAAATATTGTGTCTATTTCTGCCGTGAGCAGGTAAACGAAAGTATCTGAGGAAGGAGTTTTCGAGATATTTGAAAAAAAAAGTGCCGTTTTGGATTTAATCAAAACAATTGTTAAATACATGAAATACACCGCCAGCTCAGTCATTTCCAGTCGAGGTCTGCAGTTTCGTGCTTATTAGCACTCATCAGTCCAGCATAGGAAAGTGACTGAGCTGAAGATGGAAAACCTCTTAAGGAAGACAAGAGTGCCAAACAAACTGGTAGCTAATATAGAATTAGCAGAGACCAGAGGAGTGACCGAAGCAATGGTTCGGTTCTCCTCGAGGATTGAAGGCAAGGCATGGTATATTCAGTAAATTACCGGGCCCAATAGCCAGGGCTGAAGCAGAAATACATGAAATACATCGCCAGCTCAGTCATTTCCAGCCGAGGACTGCAGTTTCGTGCTTATTAGCACTCATCAACCCGGCATAGGTGATTGGGAAATGCTGGAATTAGATACGTTTCTTTCGCTCTTTTTTCAGCAGAAACCAAAGAAGCAAGCTTGTACAGTAAATCTAACGTACAAAAGATGACAAAAGTGTAAAAAAAGGAGAAATTTGCACTTACTGCCCCCCCCCCCCCAAGATTTCTACTATGATGTAGTATTGATTATGTTGTAATGTTACGATGCGTCTCAAGTTACAGCACATGTTTTTTAAGAATTAATACGTATTTGTGAAAACCTGCCCGATTCCCTAAAGTCGAAAAGAAATAAATTTTCAAGAACAAAAATGTTAAAACGGACAACCGACCAATAGGGTAAGGTCACCTGTTCAAACAAGGGTCCAGTAACAGACAGTCATGAGCATGGATTTAAATAATAAGCCTTTTAGGTGGTTAGAACTGCTGTAGCTCTGGCTCATGTATGATGCAGCTATCTAGTGTTATCAGAGTGAATTTCATGAGCCAGTTGGTATTTACAAGGCAGTGGTGGAAGATTATGAGCAGCTACCACGAGGTCAGCTGGTGTTTCATGTTCATTTGTACTTAATAAGGCTTTATTTCTAAAGATAAAGAACTTTTGCATATTTTGGTGCTTCATATTTTGGTGAATCACACAGACACAGACCGAGCGTGTTCCACTACTCCCCATTGGTTGAATTGGTATGGAATGACTCTGCTATATTTTACCGTGAATACTATTCTGCTTTTGACTTTAAATTTTTAATTCTGATTGAAAGATAAAAAACAGTTTCAAAATTTAATTTTCCAAAGAATACTGTTATACTTCCAATGCAGAAGTACGTTTTTTAGGAACTCTTCAACTTATTCCGTTACTCTTGAAAAGTTGTGAGATTTTTAGATAAATGTGTTATATAGATCGGAAATTTAAAGGTAGCAGGATTGACCAGGTATTGTACCAGGATTGGCAATGAAGCTTATAATCAAGGATTCTGCGCAGGATTTACCCAAAATCTGCTTAGTTTTGTTCCTGATCTGGACAACCTTTTTAGCTTGGATTGAAACTCAATTTTACTGCGTAGTAGGATGACGGCATTAGTAACAGACAGTCATAACTTTGGATTTAAATAATAAGCCTTTTAGGCGGGTTAAATTGATGTAGTCGTGGCCCATGAATACGGTACAGCTATCTAGTGTTATCAGATTGGATTTTATGGGCCAGTTAGTATTTACAAGGCAGTGGTGGAAAGTTATGAGCAGCCACCACGAGGTCAGCTGGTGTTTCATGTTTATTTGTACTTAATAAGGCTTTAGTTCTAAAGATAAAGAACTTTTGCATATTTTGAAGAGAAAAAGGGAATATTGTCTATCAGTTATCTTTTAATCAACCAATTTGTCACTCTCCATTTTTGCCTGTCTGTTCCTGAGTATCATCAGACGTTTCGGTGTCTGTTGCTCGGAGTCGGACCTTTTTTCGAAATGGAGCCAATAAAACTAGAATCGTCAAATTCATAGGATCCAGAAGCAGTCAAACGTTAGATAAGATGTAGTTGCATGAGAGAAAAATAGTTTCAAAAGTCTAAATATGTTAAAAGGCTCAGAAAATTGAGCTAACCTGAGAGCGATGCCCTAAGCATGTCTGTGACTTCTGCCGTTACCCTACTGAGTACAGAAAGCTACGAGTATCTTTAAAAGTAGGTTTTTCACTAAACAAATTACGTTGTTTGCTTTTCTAACATGCATAGACCTCGTATGTTTTACATCAATTTTTCTATGTGTTCCATTATCTCTATGGGCATTCTGAACAAATAACAAAAAATCTTTCAAAGATATGTTAACTTTATGTAATACAATCAGTAGGGTCTGGTGGGGTAAAGTGGTCATAAAATCGTAAGTTTTCAACTTAGGTAGATAATAAAAACAATAAATTCTTTATACACTTCAACTTTTTTTGTTGTTATTTTACATTGCATTATTAATGAACACGGTACATTGCATTTCAGGAAAAAAATATTGAATTTAAGTAGTTTTATAACACTTTCATTTTCCTTTGTATTTATGACCACTTTACCCCATGGGATGGGGGAAAGTGGTCATAGCATGGGGTAAAGTGGTCATAGTTTAAAAAAACTGCAAAACCGTTACAAATAACCCTAATTTTTGTATATATCGGTTATTTTTAGAGTTACAAGTATATGTACGGGTATATACAGGTATACATGAGTCTATTATACGTGTCGTGTAGACATGAGTAAACATGTTCATATATGAATAGATACATATATACATCAGATTCATGCATGCACTCACGCATGTATACGTGATTACCTATAGGAGTGTATACGTGTCTACACGATATATACGTATCACGTGTATATGTGAGTAAAGCGTAGAAAAGAACATCATATGCGTGTTTTGCGCTTGTATCTCGAGTATATGCGTGCATACCTGATTATATACGTATACAGTCGACGTATATACGCATATATAAGTGTACATACATACTTATACGAGTATGCACGAGTTAATTCGCGGATATATCCAGTGCGTGTTTGTACGTGTCTACTCACGTAAATATATATGACAACACGAGTATATTCGTATGTTTATGTGTAAACACGATTATATACCTGTTAGACGTATATATGTGCATTTACGTGTATACACCAGTACATGTATCCACGTATATCCACGAGTATATCCGCTAATATACATGTATGATTACAGAATGAATCCAAGATTTTTTGCAAAATCTAAGTGGTGTGAAAGGGGAGGATAAGAAGCAAATAATCATAAGGAACTTATGGTCGCTGACGCGCTACATGCACAAAAGGTCAGAAACTGACGTTGGCAAAACAGGTCACAAATTTGTTACACAAAGATGATTTTACCCAACATTTTAGTTTTTAAGACATATTTAGAGCAGTTGTTACAAGTTAAGGCCTCTAGTAGTTCTAATACACGCATCGCAATGAAGGTGCAGCGACTGATGAAAGTTTTTCAAAAGTCTCGTAATTGCAACAGAGTGATTGCGATGCATGAATTACATCTGCCGGCCGCAAATTTCGTCAATAACTTTAAAATTTTCTTAAAACCTAAAATGTTGTGTAAAATTGTCTTTGTGTGATAAATTTGTGACATGTTTTGCATCCATCAGTTTATGGCTTTGCGTGCATGTAGCGCGTCAGCCTTGAGTTTTGATTCTGGATGTTTCTTATGATTCTTGCTTCTTATCCTCCCGTCTAACACCTTTTAATAATTTGACCAAGAGTTTAGACTCACCCTTTGTACATGTATATCATATGCTTGTATGCAAGTGTCTACTCGAGTACGTACGCGTATATACGTGTCTCCCTGAGTATATAATTGTTCGTATATATACGAGCATATAAGCAGAAATATAAGTGTATAGTCGAATGTATGTCTGTATAGATAAAAAATACTTGCAGGTACCCAAATAACGTGTTTATTGGTGCATTTATGTGAATATATATACGTGCCTACACGAGTATATGCGTATACATACGCATATGCTCACATATTTAACCCTGTTTATTGTAAAAACAATACATATTAAGTGAAATTAATGTTTAATTTATATCTGCCTTATACTTAAAGATTTAGTGACTTTAGAAGAACAATATTCGTTAAGCCTAATATTATGACCACTTTACCCCATCTTACTTAAATTGTTCTAAAAAATTACCTAAAATAGATTCAGCTAACTGCTAATGAGTAAGAGTTCTTGATACATGTAGGAAGCTTCCTGTGCAGTCAATCTGTTCATAATTCTAACAAACAAAATTTCCCAAGGAAGGTAAAAAAGGTGTTTAGATTTTAAGAATTTTCATATTTACACAAAATATTTTTTTTTTTACCAAATAAAATTTTGCCAGTTGTAAAATTTTGTATTCAAAATATAGTTTATAAATGCACTACCCTAAAATAAAATTTTCACATTTATTTGAACATTAATTTCCAAGCTATAGCCATTTATTTGAATTATGACCACTTTACCCCATTGACCACTTTCCCCCACCAGACCCTAATATTTTAAAAGCATTGTCTTTATTCTTACTTGATTATCCAATATACAAATATATATCCATTTGGAAGATTCTAACAAGACTTTGTACAAAAATATTATCGTTGAAATTACAGTTGAAATTTCATTCAAAAAAAAAAAAAAAAAAAAAAAAACTGAACTGGCTTTGAAAAGTTTTGAAAGTAATAAATTTTTACTTTGTTCCATCTCTTCAAGTTTCCCTTGGTTACTGAGGTTAGAAAAATTGCTCCTCAAGTTGATGTGGTAAATAAAACTGCAACTGCACCTCAATACTTCAGAAGTCAGTTCAATATTTTTTAAAAATATTAAATATTATTCCGAGGTTTGTGTAGATCTATAAAGCAGACTATTATCGAAAAATCCCTGTAAACTGTTTTTAACGAGAATGTTGCAGAAACTATACGTTTTTTTTTTAAATTTTTTTTTTCAAGTTTTTTGCAATTAAAGGAAAAGAAAAAGACTATTACTTTCTTTGTCATAGTTAATAATTGCATAAATGATCGAAATTCCGAGTGCCTTTTTTGTTAGGACGCAACATTTTTTTACAATTTTGAATGAGAGGAAGCGAGCGAAAGGAACAGAAAAACTTGTTCATTGTATTTTTTTTATTGAGTTAATATTTAAGCAACATGAGCGAAAACGAGCAGTTTCCAATTACATTAAAAAATTGTCTGAACAAATAATGACTTTCTTAACCTGATTTTTTTTCCATATGCATGTAAATTAAGTCTTCTTTTATTATTAAATCTTAGAAGTTCTATCTCATACTTTAATAACTCAAATCAACAAAATTGGGAAAATTTTATAGCGTTGCAAATAAGAAAATATTGCGAGTGCTTCTTAATTCTACTGAATTTCAATTTGAAAGAAACTAATGCAAAAAAAAAAAAAAAAAAAAAACCTTTGAATTTTTGATTAAAAAAAAAAAAGTAAAAGATTAGTTAAAATTGTGAGAAAGCATAATTTAGATATTTTTGATAGAAAGCGAAACCTGAAATGTTGAAGTGCAGTTCCACCAGTTTTCTAAAATTTCAATCGGAAACGACAGTAATGCCCTCTACCGATGAAAAATAACATCACTCCACAAATTGCAGTATTGTCCGCGAAGGTATTTTTATAGCCGGAAGCAGGGGGGAAACTGAGTGTCCAGCGTTGAGGAATTTCCTTTTATTTTCAGAGATCTGTAACATTTATCAGATGTAATAGGTAAGAGGTAAAGGTTTAATTTTTTTCGTGAAGGATTCAAGTGTCAGATGCAAAATCGACGGCACGAATTTTACGAAAAAAGAGAAAGATTTTTATTAACTACCAAGTGAAAATATGTGAATAAAACGAATTAATATAAAATGGTAAAATAAATAATGAGAATTTTTCAATGATAAATTAACTTGCAATGCAAGATTGAAAAAGATGGATATTAATGCATGCATTTTAAACGGGAATACAAATGAAATTAAATTAATTATATTTTCTTGTTAAAAACACAATTGGTTGAAGGCATTATTAAAAATATGATAACCTAAAATTCTCTTCCCAAAACTATTAATATTTAAAGGACTTAGTTACTATCATTTGTAGAAAAATACATGCAAACAGCGTAAAAAAAAGCTATGCAAATAATACTCAGTTAGTTGCTTTAAAATAAATGTGTGAGAAACGATACGTTGCCGAATATAAAATTCATGCAAACGAAGTAATCACGCGGTAAAACAGAACGAAAATTTTAAAGAAATTCGAAGGTCAAGCTTCACTTTATCTTAGATTCATTATCATTTGTTCATATTTTGCTTTATTATTATATTTTCCCTCAAATTACTCATACTTAGTTTTTGCTTGTATTGAGTACCTTGTATTGAGTATTCTTGTATTGAGTACCTAAGCTTTGTTTCAAAGTAATTTCATTGTTAACACAAAATATTTACATTTAATCAAGTTTTGAGTAGTTTTTTTCTTAATTTGTAATCGATTTAAAAGATCTGTTAGACGGAAGATCAACAATTCAAGATTTTTTTAAACTGTTAAAAAAAAATCTAAGTTCAAATCTATTTACAAGGCTTTGAAAATAATTACACTTTTAGGAAACAAAATGTTTGTTTTTGTTGTGTCTAATAAAGGCTTTATTTAATTTCTCATTTAAAAGCCTTTTTTAGACTTGTTCTAATTGAACTGATTTTTACCATAATTATTAACTAAAAACATATATAATTAACTATGACAAAATTAAATTAAAAAATAGTTCTTGCTCAATAAAAAAATCTTTTCAGGTGTCATTTATTTTTTAAAATTAATACCTTTCCATTGTTTCGCAACAGCGTTCTTGAATATCATCAAGGTTGCTAAGACATGACAGAGAAAATTACATGTTTAAATGCTTACTCTATTTCTTACTTGTTGCGTTGATAAACGCAATAACCTGTTTAAAATGAGTATTGGTATCGTGAGAGCAGTTAGTATCGTGAAATCTTCAAAAAAAAAAAAATTTTTTTTTTTTTTCAGTTTTTATGTGATCAAAATATTTGAATCAAGAGCAGTCAAACAAAACCGAATTCATGTTTCGATGTAAATTACCGATTAAAAGCAACATGACATACACGATTTTTTCAAAATATCGATTTTTAAACCACGTATTCCTTTTTCTAGAAAATTACTTTACATATTTCTCTGACAACATTTTATTTATATGTTCATAATATTTCTGAAATGAAAATTTTGCTTTCAGTCTCATACTTTTACTTAAACAGCTGTTGTTTTTCAGCAAATTTAAATCGATTTCATTTCTATGTCTCACTTAACCAATGAATTCTGTTACCAACTGTGAAAAATTGAATAAATTAATTCGTAGCGAATGGGTCACTTTGAACGTTTGTTTCAACTTCAAAGCTAATCTTACAAATCTCACTTCCCTTGACTTATCATGGAGCAGTATTGGTGTTGAAGGTGTAAAAGCTTTAGCTAATCTTAAAAATCTTACTTCCCTTCATTTCATTGGGAATGAAATTTGTAATAAAGACGCACAAGCTTTAAGTGAAGCATTAAAGAGTGGTACGCTTCCAGGTTTTACTACTAGCTGTCCTTTTTTTTCTAGCTATCTTTATTTATTTATTTATTACTGTGGTTTTGTATTATTATTAGTATTATTGTTATTATTGAATTATTATTTTTTCTAAAATGAAGTAATGTGCAAAGTAAAAGTTGAATTAAATTGGTTTGAGTTAAAAAATGTAATAGTGGAGCATCAAGGACTTATTTTTGTGGCTGCGAAATGAAAATACATTAACTTTGAATTAAGTGCTGAATATCATTAATTTTCCTCTTTGCAAAAAACACAAAAACAAAAGCAGAAACAAATAAAATGAAGTAAAATAAAATAATAGAAATGAACGAATTAATTATGAAAAATAGAATAAAACAGTTTTTTAAAAATGCATGAATAAATAAATAACTTATACGGACACTAAACATGACGATAGAAAAAAAAAATAATTTTAAACCTTGTGCTAAAAAATTGGAAAAAAAAAGATCAAAGTCGGAGTTAGAAGTACAAAATAGCAATGAAGTTTAAAGACATGTGTTTCGGGGGTGGAAGGAACCACTTTTCCATGCAAAAAGCTTAAATGTATGCATGAAAAGGCATTTAACAAAAGCATTCGGAGCTTGTGGATTCAATGAGAGGGTGCGACAACATAGCTCTTCCACTCTATAACGATTTTTCTTTTCTTTCAGGGACACAACACGAATATTTACAACATCTAGTTGATGACGTTGAGAATGTGAAGGCTAGGATAAAAGATGCTGCACGAAATGAATTAAAAGAAATCATATAAGAGACGACAGAAGTTAAAAATGTTATTTCTTTTTAACCCTGGGTGCGTAGTAGATAAAGCATTGTATCCAAAATCAGAAGGTTCCGGGGTTGCTTCCTTACTTCATCAAATTATCTAAAAGAATGTGCAGAACATCGAGAACGTTCTTTTTAAATCTGTCGATCTAATAGTCTTGTGGCCCGCCATTGGCAGTTACTATGGGTGCGGAGTTACTGGTTAACTTCCCTCAGCATGTGACCTATGCTTAAATTCTGGTGGTGGCATGGTTGGCCAGATTGGACCCCATTGGGTTGGACCCAATGGATTTTTTTGAAAAAACCCATTATTTAGCCCACTTTTGGGGTTTTTAAAATTTTGAGTTGTTTTAAAAGAAATTAATTAATTTAAATACTTTCACAATTTAAACTTCTTTTTTGTTATTCACCACAGACAATGAACATAAAAAATGAATTTTCAACTTTAATTGTATTTCTTAACTCTTAAAAGCATTAAAAACTACTTCAAAGATTTTAAATAAATATATTTAACTTTTCGGTCTCACTGGTCAATAAATAACTCAAATTATCTTGACTAAGTCCTGTCACGTCCGATTTTCTCAATATTTGTAGATTGTACAGAGGAAACTACTCTAGCTAAAAGGCTTTCATGTGAATTATTTTCTGCAAACCAACACGTCACAACTCTCGAATAAACAAGATATTTTTTTATAGAAATTAACAGATTTTACAAACGGTCGGATAGAAAACAGCATAGGATGTACAGTATGTACAGTATTTTCATTATCTTGCGAAAATTTTAATATTTCTTACTCCGTACACAGAAACAGAAAAACAGGCAACATAAAATTCAAAGAAATGTCTTGATTAAGCTGGAATTCAGTAAAAAGGGATTTAAACTACTTGAGGTTCTACAGTAGTTTTGCGTAACAAAATGAAATCCAATAAAGTAAAATGCAAAAAAAAAAAAATAAAATAAAATAAAATATGTAGGTAGCAATTGAAAATAAACAAACAAACAATAGATTTTATCACTCGAGAGTGTAATTTTGCTTTAACTGTTGGTAATTATGGAAACTAAAAAACCTGAAACTTCACCTTCACCTTCTTAGGTTTCGTCATCTTTTATACTTTTCTTCAGAAACGCTGAATTTTCCAGCTTTTTTTTCCCCCAAGAAAACTTTTGTGCTTTGTCCATATACATACGCTACAATATTCTACAAGTACCCCACATTTTCCCTAAAAAAAAGGACCAAAAAAACCCACATTTCTTTAAAAAAACCCAGATTCAGTTGGGTTTTTTGGATTTTATTTAAAAAATCCCAAAAAAACCCTGGGTCCATAGGCTTTTTAAAAAAAAACCCAGGTTTTTGCCAACCCTGGGTGGTGGTATTACCATCCATCGAGGCCAGAGTCGGACTACTCCCCATTGGAAACCTCATTTTATAAGGAGTTGATTCTGACTTAAATCCATTCTCATTACCTGAATGAAACTCGGGTCTCAAATGGCATTAATAACAATAGCAAGATAACTTAAGATAGTAAAAGAAAAAAAATTATCGTTATAAATCTCTGACAGAAATGTAGTCAACACTCGAAAATCTTTTTAGAAGCTACGATAATTAGCTAAAGTTAATTTATATTTCTTTGAATCAGTTAAATTATTAGACCAAAACACGTACATTTTATAACCTGATGCTCTGCAATCTTTGCACCAATGTATAATATACAGTAGAAGACCGTTGTAAAGCACATCTTTCAACCCGAGGTTTTTGCGTTATAAAGGTTTTGGCGTCATATAAATCCTTTCACAAATTTATAAAATAATGTTCAGGATTCATCAATATATCTTCACAACAGCATACCCAAAACAAAATTGAGTTCTAGGATTCAAATAAAGCTATTTACTTTTCATTCGCAAATAAATAAGTTTAATATTAGATCATAATCCTGCACTTAACGGGTTGCATAGCAACTGCATTTTTAAAAATAATTTGCTGCTAAGTGATTCCATACCAACTCAACCAAAATAAAAAATGTTGGTTGCATGACCGACTCTGATTTTCTTTAAATTTGGTACACAGATTGATGACATAGAGGCATGAAAAAGCCCAAATTTTTAGGTTTCTGCTGCACTTATTTTTTGAGATACGGGTCCTCGAAGTTTGTCCACCCGCTCAAAATGCCAAGAAATTCATGTTATTTATTTTTTTTCTTAAAAATTCTACTCATACAATATAGACAAGTTAGGCATCTATGAAAACTAGTCACTCCAGGCATTCAGAAAAAAATACTACAATGTTTAAAATGAAAACGGTTAAGATACACTCCCTTTAGGAGAGCACTAGGTTTTTTTTTTTTTTTTTTTTTTTTTTTTTTTTTTTTAATAAGCAACTGATATGTTAGCAGGAAAAGAGTTTACTTTTGGTTATTAGTTGCAAAAAGAGATATCCCGCTGATAGCATATGCAAGTTTTCCTCGAATACCATATGCTTGTGTTCGTCCCCTCAGAATTTACAGTAATAAAAAAGAAAAATAATGCATTTATTAATTGTACTATATCTAAAAGAATTAAAAAAAAATAACATATTAATGCATTAAAAAATATTTTTTAAGAAATCTGCCTTTTATAAAATATTAGACATTTGATAAAAACAGAAAGTAGACTTTTTTTTCCAAAACTGAACACTTTGCATTCATAATTATAAAGTACTAAATTATTTTTTTTTAAATGAGTTTAAAAAAGGAATTATATATATTTATCTCACAAGCAATATAAGTTGAAATTAGCATAATATTGAAAATTGATACCTACATAATTTTATTTAGCTGCAAGCGTAAGTTCCTGTATTTTTTCTTCCCTAAAGCAGATACTTTAATCTGATTAGATATGTTTGCAGACACAATAGATACCAAAAGCATAGATTTACTAATCGGAATAAATTTATGGTGTTCTCTTGTACCCCCAATTGTTGCCGCAAAAGCAAGTTTTTCAGAAAGCAATTCTCTTGTGTTTGCTATATGTTCTTCAGATGCGAAGAAAAATTTGATCATTTTAAAATTGCCTTTACAATAGCAAAACAAATCTTGTGGAGAAAGTATCTGATCCTTAACAGGACGTTGCAAGCTAGCACGGTAAACAGATCTTTTAACTGTGCCTCCGATGTCATCACACGGACTTTTGCCTTGGGAGGTGGTAAAAAATGCTACTCGATATCTAATTCAAAATCATCTTTGTGGTAGCATAAATTTAAAAAGTTTTTCTTGTTTTTGTATTGCGCTGAGCTACCGTCACTGAAATAAATTGTTTTCTTTATGTTTGAGTATAATGATGTTAAGCATGGAAGTACAAGTCTTTGAAATGTAGCTACTGACACCGTATCATGTTTCAAACAGTCACTGATAATGTACATGGAAATTACTTTTGTGCCATCATTTGACCGAACATACGCTACAAAAGGATGGAGAGTAGCATGAGTGTTTTCCCAATGATACCCCTGTATTGTATCCTGCACGATAAAAGTAAAATTTTCAGAAAAATCAAGCAGTAAAATGCATTCATCTGGTTTTAGATCTCATTTTCTTGTTTTCAAATATTCTGTTTGAGATTTTGCGATGTAATGGTGTTTTGCCAAAGCTTTCATTTTCAATAAAAAATCTGATTTATTATCGGGTACAGACAACGTTATTGAAATGAGTGCTGACTGGTCTGTAGTTATCCACTGCTGAAAGGTCACCTCAGTTTCTTTTATATAATCGTCCATTAATATGTCTAAAAATTCTTCAAATTTGGTTTGAAGTGGGCACTGTGAACAAAGTCCTATCAATCATTCTTCATTGCTAATGTCACACACATAATGAGACAAAAAATCAGTGACTGATGGATTAGCACATCGTTTCAGAGAAGCCATCATTGGCTTCATATTTTGGTGAATCACACAGACAGACCGAGTATGTTCCACTACTCCCCATTGGTTGAGTTGGTATGGAGTCACTCTGCTATATTTTACTGTGAATACTATTCTGCTTTTGACTTTAAACTTTGAATTCAAACTGAAAGATAAAAAACAGTCTCAAAATTTAATTTTCCAAAGAATACTGTTATACTTTCAATGCAGAAGTACGTTTTTTAAGAACTTTTCAACTTATTCCGTTACTCTTAAAAAGTTGTGAGATTTATAGATAAATCTTCTATATATATAAAAATGAATGTTTGTCTGTATGTCATCCATGAACTCAAAAACTACCCAGCAGATTTGGCTGAAACTTTCACCGTTTGTTATTTTTGGTACTGGGAATGTTTATAGACCAGTTCGAAAAAAATCCGATCGATAGTTCCTTTTTTATTCCAATTTAAGTCACAATCCATTGAATAAATACGAATAAAATTATCGGCTGCAGAAATTAACTCGCGTGAAAGATCTCATTGATAAGAAGTTGGCTGTTGCCATTTTTCTTGAGTTTGAACAAATAAATTCTTTCTTTATTGTTTTATGGCTTTTCATGCAACGGGGGGATTTAAAACTTTTTCTATTTGATATTTTTAGCGATCTTGCAAACTGCGTGAGTACAAAATTTGAGTATAGTCACGGCTTCACTTGATACCTGGACCGATTATTATGCAAATTGCTATATATATGTATTTTTACAGAGAAGGTGCATAATATGCTCATTGAAGCCACTCGCCACCAGGTGGCACTGCAGAGTAGCAACTTCTGCCCCGTTCAACCGATTGTCATGAAAATCAGTATAATGATGTATTTTTTTATTGGCGTAGCAACGCGCGTCGGGTACAGTTAGTGTGTTATATATAGTGGAAATTTAAAGGTAGCAGAATTAACCAGGTATTGTACCAGGATTGGCAATGAAGCTTATAATCAAGAATTCATTCTGCGCAGGATTTACCCAAAATCTGCTCAGTTTTGTCCCTGATCTGGGCAACCTTTTTAGCTTGGATTGAAACTCAATTTTACTGCGTAGTATCTTTTTTTTTTTTTTTTTTGACCATATGAGACATGAGCAAAGGGATGTTAGAGGACTTTTTAAAGTTTCGAGTAAAATGCTTTTAAAGTTCAGATCTTAGGTAGGCTCATTGATTTTCTTTTTATACATCATGCTGTATAGCAGCACCCACCAGAGCTACTAGTACCATCTATTTCCCTAAATCAAAAAAGAGGATCTCCTACCATTTTTACTGATTATCTCCAAATTTTTAAATTTGGCACTAACATCCCTTTGCCTCTAACTGCCTCATATTATTTTTCTGTTAGAATTAATTGCAATTGAAAAATAGTTTACTCGAGTAGCATAAATCTTCAGAAATTATTCTTAGAACTGGAATTTTTAACTAAAAAATATTTATCGCAAGCAATTTTAGAAATTCGATCCTATCGCAAGCTGAATTGATGCTCTGGAATTTTTAAGAACGACCTTTATCTTCAAGTGTGAGTATTTCGCCGAAATATGATAAAAGGATATTTTTTAGAAATAAAAGAAAAGCCGCCAACGTAAGAGCCAGAATTTCTACATTTTTCTCTATACATATTCTAAGCGTGTGCAGTATTCAAAATCGACAAAGGTGATTTTTTTTCTTTCGGCCCTCTCCATCTCACTGCGTTATTTTCGCCAACTTTTTCTCAAGAGTAAGGCCATTTCCAAATGCAAATGCGTAACCGAGACTGCGGACTGGTCTCGGCCTTTAATCTGCAAAGACTTCTCCCAGAGACACGAGGAAAAATATTTGCCTTATAGGTCGGAGGAAAAGAAAAGGAATACATAAGGACCAGGAACATAAGACTGCACGTTGCTATTGGAATCTGGAAATATACCGAACGGCATCTGAATACAGATTACGAGGGACATCCCATAGGTGCTGCTATACAACAAGCTAGCTGCTGTTTTGGGGTTTGGCATTACTTTCCCTGCGATGTTTGCAGAAATCCCTTTCTTTGGAGGAAAATCTTTCTAACTGACGGGAAGGGGGGGGGGGGGAGTTCTGTAGTCTTGCTTGCAGGATGTAGGGAAAAGAAAATTAGTCTCTTGTCCTCTGAAGATGTTTTGTAAGAAGTTTTGTGAGGGAAAAGGGACACAGCTTGTTAAAATTTTTGCATTCTTTCCCGCAGTTCAAATCAAGTTTAAAATTTTGTGCTACAGTAAGAACTTTACAATTTCGATCGATTAAAACCACGGAATATTTTCCAGGACGACTTTTTTTTTTTCTTTCTCTTTTTTTTTTTTTTTCTTTTTTTTTTTTTTTTGAGCAATCACGATAGCTTATTGTTCTCACTTGACTGTTTTTGGCGTTCCTTTGATTTTTCCCACCGCCACCCTCCGCACCATCACGGTCGACGGGCTCCTCACGATGCTGCACCTCTAGCGAAAGCCGTCTCCAGGTTGCATCCACATCCTACACACACGCGCATACATACACAACTACACACACAAACACATACAAACACATACACACACATACACCTACCCACACCTACATACACATACACCTACACAAACACATACACATATATAAACACATACACACACGCATACATACAGACACCCACACATACACACACAAAAACATACACACATACACACAACTACCCACACATTCATGCCTGCACACAGACACAAACACATATGCCTACACACAGATACACATCCCCCCCCCCCCGACAGACACAAACACACATGCCTACACACACATACACATAACCCGTACACACACACATACCCCCCCCCCACACAAACACACATGCCTACATACACACACTCGTGCTTGCGAAAAACATAATTTGAATTCAAGATATCAAAATTCAAATTAATTTTTTTTTTTTTTTGACGTGAAAGGCAATTATGATCTCATGAGAGGCAGGTATTCTTCAGGGAAAAAAAGAGACATTTTTACAAAGATATGTTTACACACGTACCAATCATTTTGACCATGTTTTGTTCTGTTTGAATAAGGTGAAATCATAATTCTATAACAAAAGCTGGATCATGAAGTTACACTACATAACACTCCAGGGTCATTTCACCGGTTGGGTAGAGCCCTGAAGACAACTCTCATCCATTTTTTTGATCCAGATCAGAAAACAAGCCACCACTGATCCAGCACTCCCAGATTTGGAACGGGTGCTTGGATGACCTTATAAAGACGACAGATTTAACGTAGATAATGGCGCACATGGATTTTCTTCCAACCGGCTGGTAGTGAACCAGCAGCACTTCAATTACGAGTCCAACGCCTTATCTAACAGCTCAGTACTGCCAATTATTGAGTTAGGTTGAAAATACTGAACTTCTGTAAAACTTCGTTTTTTAATGTTGAAAATCTTTCAAAATAACTTTAAAACGATAAATATGGTAGGTGAGCAACACGGGCCATAGTCAAGTTTTCATGATTTTTTTTGGAATTTTCTGGTAAAGTGTGTTTCGATTGAATTTCAAACTATAAAATTTTACCGTTACCTGGGGACGGATAAAATATAATTTTCTTTGTGGAATGAAAGTTAATTATTTTTATTTTAAATTTTAAAAAAACATCGGAAAAACTTCTTCAACTTCGTAAAAAGTAATACAGTGTTCAATAAGCAGTAAGTATTTAATTGCTAAGAAATCACAAGATGATTATACAATAAACTTTTTACCAAACCTGCTCTGATACGGCTTCGCTCGATCTGAAAAGAAAAAAAAAAATGTTGGCAGAGATGAAAAAATAGTAACATCAAAGAAATTGTGCGGCCGGCCTACGTCCAGGAAACCCCATACCACTTACTGCCATGAAATATGGTGCAAAATTACTTCGAGACACATGGGGTTGCACCTAAGTTATTTTTTAAATTAGTTTTTTTGTTTTAAATTTTTTAAGCAAACATTTCATGTAACTTGCCTATTAAATGGAGGAAACATTTCCACACGCCTTAACATCCTACGTCATTCGAAAGAGATTTTTTTCTGTATCGTATTGAACTTGTTCCAATTTTCTCAATTAATTATTATTGTAGATATAAGGGTTTTTAATTCAACGAAAGTCCTTGGCTCGACTCAATTCAAGGCCACAGCTAAAGAGTAAAATATTACTAGAAACCATGAAATTGAAGGCGAATTTTCAACAGTACAAAATAGTCGTTTTGTTATGTTCAGAAGGCCCTTAAGCTGTGAAATTTGGAACAAATTAGTTTGGACTCTGGAGGAAGGGTATTCTTTGAAAAGTTATCAGTAATTTTGTAATAAGTGTTTTTATCAATGTTTTTTTTTTTTTTTTTTTTTTGTTTTTTTTGTTTTCTGGTTGGAGTGGGACTTTAATATTTTTCTAAGTTCTTTTCTGAAACTATTTTCTACGGGAAATGAAGCACGATTTCTATTTTGTTTTAATAGTAACGTGCATTTTGATCTGATTCTTCTTAACAGGCGCTTTAAATCTTCGCGACCGAATGGGATTACGAAGCAACCTTCGGGGTTACGTGAGCCCGAGGTTTGGTGACCGAGCAAAGGGAGGAGCCCCCTAGAATATGAAAGAAATAATATAAATCACTTAAACACCAAAATTTCCCCTCTTTTTTTTTTTTTTGCGTATTTTTCACCAGAAAGAATTTACCGAGGCAGCTCCGGTACTAATCCAGACCGTGCGTCGATTTAACTACTCATTATTAGATGGCGCAAAATTAATAAACCACATGAGAAAACCACATATATAATCTCTTAGCTTAGATCTGACGCGTCACATAAAACAAAACAAAACTACATTTTTCGATTTTTTAACCTTTTTTTTGTACAAGCAAAAAATGAAAGCTTTTTGTGAAAAAGGAAGACAAAATCTTACATCTTCTGCGCGCTTATGCGCCCAAACTTCAATACTACCTCAAAAATATTCTCTCCCAAACCAATCAGAGACCCCCAGTGAAAGACCCATCCATAGTTCTACATCTACAATTTCGCCTTCATCTCATACGGATTTCGCCCTTTTTCTTATTTTATTATTATTATTGGAGATTTCTTCAGTGGCCGGCGCACACATGGACATTTCAATTTGTTTCCCCCCTCTTCTTTTGCAAAAGCGCGGACAGAGAAGGCGCGGAATTTCTTCTTTTTTGGATTTCTCTGCCGATTTTTTTTTCTTCTTTTTCTCCATCCCTATGCGTATAGTAATGGCGAAGGCTGGCGAATCAGATTTTACAATTTCCTTCGCTTCAGCCAACCAATTATGGCAGATGAAATAGAAGGTTTGTTGTTGACCAGTGTTGTTTTTAGGGGGCCGTCTACATAATGTGGTGTTGTTTGTAAAATGTGTTACTTCTCCTGTGCATTTGTGCATGGTATGTCTGTTTTAAGTGATTACGAAAGTTTAAGCATAGCATAATCGCAATTAATGGCAATTATGGTATATTAAGTGTTCGATGGTCAAATTTGTTTCTAGAGATCATTTGATTTCCTAATAGCTATTCAATTACCCCGGGGTCGTTTCTGATTAAAATGTTTAAGTACCGATTTTTTGAAATAACTATTCCAAGAGAGAATTTTATTTATTTATTTATTTATTGTGAAAACTTGATGTTTTATGAGCAAAGAGTTTTACAACCACTTTTTCCTTAAACATAAAAATAGAATTTTAAATTAAATTATTATTATTTTTTTTTGTTGAAAGTTTGATAGTTTATTAGACAAATCTTTTACAACCTCTTTTTTCCTTGAACACTTAAATACAATTTTAAATATTTTAAATTTTTAGGGGTGGCTATGAGCTACCACAGGATCGCAGTGATTCCCGAACTCTTTTGGGGCAATTAATGCTCACTTAACTTTTTTTTTTTTTTCATAGAAAATATGCATTTTCGAAATAGTTATTTAACAGTAAGAGAAAAAAAAAACACGCACGCACGCAAGTAATAACTTAGCAGCATATTACGATGATTTATTGAAAAAAAAAAAAAGAAAACCTTTAACACTTGAAAGTTTCCAAATATCTATTCCGGTTCATTAACGTTTTGTTTTTCTTTTTTATCTTTCTTAGATGTTTGATTATCACCTTATAAGTATATGCAGAGTAATTCAAAAAGAATGTTAGGAATATCAAGTTAGAAATACTGGACTTGCAGCTCTTGGGAGGGGGTGGTTGTTGAAGTAAAGAGAGATAGTTGTAAAGTTTCTATTCGCTATCACTGGATGACTCTGCTTCTCACTGTGTGTGTCCCACGTTTTATTCGTTATTCAGTTCGTCAAAATGGCGATCAAGACAGAGGTGATATGCAATTTATGATTGATGATTGGCCCCTCTAGGTCACCAGACCTACCACCATGTGATTTTTTTCCTGCTAGTATATATAAAGGATACAATGTTTATCCCCTCCCCCTTAGCTGCTAATCTTGACGAATTGAAAAATTAGTTCACTGCAGTCACTGCTTATGTGACTGTATACATGCTTCAAAGCTTATGCCAAGAGTTAGAGAGTAGGTGTGATATCGTTCAGGTTTCTGGAGGAGGTCACATAGAAAATCTTTAGAATGATTAAAGAATGTAAAATATTCGTTTTGTACCATTTTTTTAACCAACAGTGTAGTACACGGTCGAAACCATTTTATTTTTGACTAATCCTGAGTATTATCTCCAAAAATATTATTTGTCCCCAATAAAATAACTTAAATTATGTATTCGGTAGCTATTTCTAATATTTTTTAACACAAAAAATGACAATGATAAAAATTACCCCAGTGATCATAAAATTTTCCATCTTTCAGGGGCAAAATTTGATGTACTACACAGTAAATAATTTAAATAATAAACTAGGGGACACCGTTTCCTGCTTGCTTCGCTCGCCAACGCCGGTTCGCCACCTGCGTTGACTCAATACCAACTCCTGCGAGTGGCAATCGATTATTTTAACGCTTCTACACCTGAATATCTCGGGGACATCCTAGATGACAAGCCCCTTCTCTCTGGACCCTTAAGGTTTAGTGAAGTGAGACAGAGTGGAATGGTTTCCTCTTGATGTCCTCTATCCAATAGTACCAGCAGTGACCTAGTAAACGTCCATGCTCCGGATGATATAGGGTTACACTGACAGACACAGGTTTTAATAGTATAGATGTCGAAACAAGAGTCAAAAGCCGAACATTCTTTTAGTAAGTAAAACAATGTCATGAGCAAGTGTAGGGGAATAAATAAATTTCGTGTTGACTAGAAGTTTTTATGGACATTACTAGACACATTTAATTAAAAATCTCAAGGAGATCAGAAATTAATGTCGTTTTTTTTTTCAAAGAAATAAATGTTTGCCATTTTTTTTTCAGTTATTGTGCAATCACGATTGCTTATTGCTTTCATTTGACTGTTTTGATGTGCTATGATTTTATTTTTCCACCAGCACCTTCTGCAGCATTACCGTCGACCGGCCACCTCACGATGCTGCTCCTCTAGCGAAAACCGTCTCGAGGTTGCGTCAATATCCTACACTTCCCCCCAAATATACACGCACGTACACACACACATATATACACCTACACACATACACAAACACATACAGACACCTACACATAGACACACACCTACACACAACTACCCTCACACTTATGTCTGCACACAGACACAAACATATATGCCTACCACACATACACCCCCCCCACACACACATAAACACACACGCCTACATACACACTCGTGATTGCGAAAAACATAATTTGAATTCAAGAGGTTAATAAGTAGGGTTCAATAAAAAAAAATTCAAATTAATTTTTTTATAGTAATTACCATCGTTTTCTTTTTACCATCTAGAGTGCAAAATACATCTCCAGATCGATTAAAATACAGTAAAATATTTGAAGATGGTCTTTTAGATACCAGCCACATTTTTAAGTACGTGTCACTTACAAAGTTAAACGTTCGGAACCAGAGCCCGATCATTCTGATTTTGGACGTGGGGCACATTTCTATTTCAGGGCCCCCCTACGGCCTGACTAAGGTTTTTGAAGACACTGGGCTTGAAATTAATTTTCATAGTGCCCCTCTCTCTCCATTCTTTATAATGAAGCAATAAAATATTTCGATACTTGTGTACACCAGGGCGGGATTTGGAAGTGTGGAGGCCCCAGGGCAATGAAGGAAGAAGCCCCTAACCTGGGTTCGAAAAGATCATCATATTTTCAAAAATATCCAGTGCTTTGATATATATCCGAATATTTTGATATATATGTATATAGCCGATATTTTTGATCAGCAAATTTTCAAAAAGAGGATATTTTGTAAAAATTTTATTGTAGGAGCTCCTTTGTTCTGGAGGTCCCGCGGCAGTAGCCCCGCTTGCCCTCCCCTAAATCTGGCCCTGATTAACACAGCCATGCTAAATTTGGTGGTACTTCATATCACAATATAGTATATACAATGTACCTTCAATTTAACAATACCCGATTTAACAATTTCCTCACTTTGATGATACATTTCACTGGTCTGAATTTAACTGCATTGAATGTCTAAGCTCCTTTATTTTACAATTACTTGATCCAGTCCCTTGACAATTGTTAAATCGAAGTTATACTGTACATTCAAGAAGTAAAAGAGGCATAGCATACTATAATTACATAAGTTAAACTTCTCTCGTTGCAGTAAACCGTTAATATCAAAATTAGATATAACTTTTAATAGTAAATACAGGAGTGGTTTTGGGATTTGCAAAAGAGATATTTATTAACAAATTAGAGATTTTTTCCTTGTTTTCGCGTTTGCAAAAATATCAATGATATCATTGTAATCAAGATTCTGAGTAAAATCATTATTTAAACATAATAATGCTAAGGATGATAGTTTATCTTGCTGCAAAAAAGATCGCAAAGGAGATTTCATTCTTTTTAACAATGAAAATGATCGTTCTGCAGTGCAACTGGTTATTGGCATCGTTAAAAAAATGCGTATAATCGTCTCAACATTTGGAAACCCTGAAGAGAGGTATGTATTAACTTGTAGTTGTTTCAAAATGTCTATAACTTTGTCTTCTTTTTCAATAAAACTACTGAATTGCAATAATTCATTTGGGAAATCTGGTTCTAAATCGTTGGCATAATCACATTGCAAAGACTTTGCCTCCTCAAAAAGATTTGGGTTACCTTTTAAATTGAACAAACACGAAAATTCCTTGGCAAGGATGTCATAGGGTTCTTTTCTTGTAACAAGTTCAGTTATTAAACTGTCACACAAAACATAATGACACGTTTTTATAAACCTATCACGAGGTTGAAATTGAACTTCAGGATTACTGGTATCATCAAGACATCTACTTCTCGGGGTAACTTTTTTTCTTGTTTCTTTATAGGAAAGTGGCTCAGAAAGTATATCCATTGCTTCTTTTTCATACAAATCATAATTTTCACGCACATATTGAATAAACTCAATTAATGAATCAAATAGAGAACCAAACACACTAATGTTTGCAGAGGGATCTTGTAAAATCTTGCTTGTTTGATTGATTCGCTGTAGAACTGTATCCCAAATAACCGTATTTAGTAACATTTCTGATTTTATCAATTTTTTATGCAGAGATGCAGCTTCCAATATGGTACTTGCTTTTTGTTCTTGATCATTAGTAATTTCTAACAGAATGCAAATTATTTCAGGATAATTTTTTCTCAAGGCCTTAGTTGCTTCAGCATTGGCACACCATCTTGTTGAAGAACAATACTTTAAGGTTTTTTTCATCGTTAAACGATTATGTAACAATTGCCATCTATGGGTAGATTTTTAAAAAAAATTATACAGTTCCTGAAGAAGAGAGAAAAATTTTAAAACAGTTGTGCACGACTCTACAGCGTGAACTCCAACAAGATTAAGAGAATGAGCACCACAAGGTATAAATTTTGCTAGGGGACTAATTTCTTTAATCCTTGCTTGTAATCCTGTATACTTCCCAGCCATGTTTGAAGCGTTGTCATAGCTTTGACCTCGACATAAATTTATATCAAGATTTAGTTTCTTCAAAGTCGAAAGTATTGTGTCAGTTAAATATTCAGCATCATGTCCATATATAGGAATGAATTGAATAAATCTTTCAATGGGACTATGTCCCACATCAATATACCTTAAAACAAGGCAAAGTTGATCTAAATGGGTTATATCAGGAGTTGAGTCAAGAATAATAGCAAAATATTTTGCAGCTTTTACTTCTTTTAAAATTTGATCCAACACTTTCTTCGCCATTAAGTGTACAAATTCATCAACGCTAGAGGAAGACATGTAATTTGTATATCCTCTTCCTGGATTGTCATACTTTTCCAAATGCCCAGCAAAAAAAGGATCAAATTTGGAAATAAGCTCAAGGCATCCTAAAAAATTGCCATTGTGAATCGAGCCTATTGTTTCGTCACTACCGAAAAAGGGCATGCCTCTTGACGACAAAAATTTAACAGTTTCTGTAACTCTAACGAGAACTGCTCTCCAATATAAAACTTCATTTTTATATTTTTCGATTATAACGGAATCTATTCTTCCAGATATTTTTAATCGTTGAGCCATTTTGATTAAGCAATCCCTATGTGGAAGTGAATTTTCATGTTCCGATAATCTTATGGAAACATGTTTCCAATCATTAAAGCCAGAGGTGGCTAGTTTACTTACATTTGAAGCAAACAGTTTGCAAACCCAACAAAATAAACTTTTGCTGGATGGAGATAACACAAGCCAGTCTCTTAGTGTTTTATCACCATTTTGTTTCTGGCGGTAGAAGTTATTTTCTGTCAAAAATCGTCTTTTGCCAGAAATTTCTCTGACGGTTTCAGAGAGCTTTTCAGTATTTTGTTTAGGAGGATTGTTGATAAAGTACTCGACCATATTATCATTTATGTTTTTCCATGTTGCAGGATCTTCATTTAAAAAAAGTTGCATGTCTTCGTTCATACATTCATTAGTATCCACAGGTTCAGTTATAATATTTTGTTTCTTGTTAATATTATCTGATGAATCCAACGTGGCAGGATCTTCGTTTACAGAAAGTTGCATGTCTACAGTCATAGTTTCTGAAACATTCACACATTCGGTAAAATTATTTTCTTCTTTTTCCTCAATTATAAGAGATGAATTCAACGTAGAAATACTGTGAACATCACTCGTTTCATTTGTAGAGTCAACAGCACAATCAATTTTTGCAGAGCTTTTATCAGCATTGGATTCAGTTTTTTGGGTAAAATCCATCATGAATTGAGTCATCTTTTTATTTTGCTCATTTTTAGTTCTTATCAATTTTCGTTTCAAACAGCCAGATTTTTGTTTTGGCTGTTGATATGACATGGTTATTCAAAGGGAAACAAAGCAAATAGAAAAGCATTCATACACGCGACTCCGGCCGGTCCTGATTATTCGTTTAATCAAAACATGATTGATTGATTGATGAAGAGAGGTAGGTTATGGGTTACGTTCCTATAGCGCTACCGGTCGACCGGCGGTTAATTCCGAATTCGTTCGAATAGGAGTCCCTAAATGAAAACGTAGTTAAGGGGATTTTGGGCCCCTCTGAAATTTAAGAGGAGGGGCCTGTGCCCCGCGTGCCCCTGCGGTAATCAGGCTCTGTTCGGAACAAAATGAATCCAGTCGGCGAAATGTCAGGTGAGTATGTCCCAGCAATTTTCAGCAGAAAAGGCGTTTCTGATACATGACATGTGAAAATCCACGCTGTTAGGAAATTTATTTGTTAGGAAAAAAAATAAAAGAAAGGGGAACCCCTTCCCACCCCCATCATTTTCTGGTTCTTCAAAGGTTATCAATATAGATTGCTTGTTCTATTAGTGTGTTGAAAGCAAATTTGCATACATTTTGTATGAATATGCCCTTTCACCTGCGCTACTGCCTCTAGAAAAGGTAAAAGGTTGCAGCAGTTAACTTTTGTTAATTCTAACATGCAATGATTTTTTTCCATCACACACACAATTGTTTTTAGATTTTACCGTTTGAAGAATTGAATCCAAATGGCTTTCCATTTTTTTCACCTTCGACTTCTACTTCCATCAAGTCCCAATTTGTTAAGTTCCGAAAAAGTGTTGCGTCTTTAAGGAAATTTATTTTTGAAAATAAAGAAAACCTCCACCTACAAGTTCCATTTTTTAATCTTTGATTTCTCGGTTATTCGATTGAAAATGTGGATTTTCTATTTACTTTCCATTTTAGAAAATGACTTTCCAACGAACAACAAAGCAAACTAAAATGACAACTTTTTGCGACTTCCATTGACTGTTGGGATAAATATTTTTTTTAAAAAAAGGCGATACTTTTTTGATGTTTTTGAGAAAAAAATCAAGAAATTCTTTTTATTATTATTTTATTACTATATTCGGACAGATGTAGTGACAGTCAAACTTAATATTTCTTTGCGCTTGCCTTTTTTCCCCAAATTCTTTTTCTCGCTGTGACGGGAAATGATCAAAATATTGTTGGACCCATTCTGCGATTTAGGAACTCCTTTCTTTTGTTTTGTTTTCAATTGGCTGAAATTGCTTCAATTTTGATAGCTGATTTTACCTTGGAACTCGCTATGGGTTACCCTATCATTAAAATATCTATTCAAAATCAATAGATAATTAACATAAACTCGGTTACGACAAACTTATGATTCCGCAATCGAGTAACTCATCGAGCAGATTACTCTATGTTTCTAAAGTTGTAATTTTACGTTTTTTTTTACGTACTAAACAGCAGACAAGAAGGACACTAATGAATCTTAATGTTATAATATTTATATCATGATACATAAATCAATAATATATAATAATAATAATAAAAAATTTTTTCGCAAGTAATGTGCGCAACTGTGTAAGAGACACTGCTAATAATTGCGATATCAAAGTGAAAAGGGTAAAAATCGTAAAAATCTATTTATTTTGAAGCAGACGACTTGAAAGTGATTTGTTCTGAACGAATTCATTTAAATAACCATCATTTACTTTAATTTTAACTTAGATCTCATCATTTATAATTAATGTATCTAAGCGTTTTAAGTTTTGTAACGAAACAACGTACATAAAAACGCCCAATTCAATTCAATAAAAAAAAATCATAAAGAAAAAAAAGCATTAACCTAAAGAAAAACATATATATATATATATATATATATATATATATATATATATATATATATATATATATATATATATATATATATATATATATATATATTAGGGTGGTCCTTATTTTTGAAGTTGTAGATTTTTTACACGACGCCCCCTCAATTTGTTCCATTATACAAATAAATGATCCATGCAAAATTTTAAGTCAATCCATGAATATTAACACGTGCCCCTAGGGCCTCCTTTTTTGAGTTTTAAAGAAAAAATTGCGGATTTTCTCATTTTTATGTAAAAATATTCCTAGGTTTCATATTTAAAGTAATTTTGAACCTCAATAGATGTTGCTACTTCCAGACCAACCATTCTCTCACTTTCATTCTGTAAAATTTTACATATTACATAGGGTACATGTACACCAATGGCCTTGGGACAGGCATACCGCTATTCGCGCTCGTTTCAAACCAAGCGGCAGGGGAACATTTCTTTCCACCAAGATGGACACAAGGGATTCTAAATGTCATTAATGAATGGCATAGGCCATTAATGAATGATTTTTGACAACAATAAATTGCCTCCTCCAGGCTTTGGGGGTGTTGATTTAGAAAATTTTCTGTGTATGTAATAGGTGTGGCAAATAGGGTCACTAGGTTTCCATGTTGTAAATATAAGTAATGACAATTATATTTTGATTCGCTGTTCTTTAGTTATATACTTAAATGTTTATGCATTCTCATCATTTAAATTTTGAAAAATAATCGATTACCCTACCATAAAAATAAACTCTATTTTCCATATCTAAAATATAAATTAAAAAAAATTCCAGATCGGAATAATGTAAAAATCTATACTTTAAACTGTCTTCTATTTCAGTACATAGTCCTTTATCATCATCAAATTCCTCTTGCAATTCACAAGATTTAGAAACCGAAATGGGTATCTAGCCTAACTGTTATTTTTAATAACCAGGCGTAAGTTCGATCCATATATTTAATGAAAGCAATGATTATATACAGTGTAATGAATATATTTGCATATGAAAAAACATTATGAAGTAAAATATATAATACATAATCGCCTACCTTTGGTAGTGCGTAGAACGAAACATGTTGTATAGATAATGGCTGACTGGAGAGTACTGCGCAGTTCGATTCGCTAGTGTTACAATTAATATGATATAAGTGCGTTTATTAAAGACGCTTAAGGCGACATCTGGTGATCTGAAAAAATAGTGAAAGGAATTAAAGTTCTACATTAAGTTTCTGTAAGCAAAAATGTTCTATCATATCCCCTGGTTTTGTTATAGAAACTTAAACCAGGTTCATTTTACCCCTACAATACTGGTATTTTACTTTAGGAAGAGGTTTAGTCATTATATCTGCAAGCATCTCATTAGTTGGAAGATAGTCCAAGTCTATAATGTTTCTGTTGAACAAGTCTTTGATGTGATGATACTTTGTATCAATGTGTTTGGTTCGTGAACTGAATTTCTCAGACTGCACCAGCTTTATTGTGGATTGGTTATCTTCAAACACTTTTACTGGCAAAGACTGAGAAAGTTCCAAGTCGTTTGTGAGTTTTAGCAACCATAAAAGTTCTTGCATTGCTTCAGACAGAGCTATATATTCAGCTTCAGCTGACGATCATGAAACTGTAGTTTGTTTTCTCGATGCCCATGAAATTAGTGAGTTTCCGAGAAATATCAGGTATCCAGATGTTGATTTCCTGTCATGCTGGTCTTGTGCAAAATCTGCATCCGTGTACACAGTTAAAGTTGGTGCTGATTTTGCTGTTAATTGTAAACAAATTTCTTTTGTACAGTTTAAATATCTGATGACTTTCTTTATTGCGTTCCAGTCCTTTTGGGTAGGATTATTGCATCTTCTGCTTAGTATGTGAACTGCTGAAGTTATATCTGGACGTGTAACAGTCGAGATAAACATAAGACTTCCAATTGCTTGCCTGTATTGATCATTCGAAATTAGAAGATTTTCTTCTTTTTGCAAACTGTAATAATTCGTTTCCATTGGTGTGCTGGTTGGTTTAGCATCATCCAATCCAAACTGTTTCACAAGTTGATCGATTTTATTTTTCTGTGAGAGCATAAAACTTCCATCCTTTTTCCTGTTAACTTCCATGCCTAGAAAATATTTGGTTTCTCCCAGTGATGTTATTTTATAACTTTTCTGCAAATCACCTATTATATTCTTGATCAACTTTTCTTCTTTTGCTGTAATCAAAATATCGTCAACATAAACGATTAGATTTATTCTATCTTCATTAGTTCCTTTTGTAAATAAACAGGGGTCAGCTTTGCTTTGTGAGAATCCGAGATTCGTTAATGTCTTTTCCATTTCAATATTCCAACATCTTGCAGCTTGCTTTAAACCATAAATTGATTTTCTTAGCTTGCAAACTTTGTTTTTATGATTTGGATCTTCAAACCCTTCTGGTTGTAGCATATAAATTTCTTCGTCTAGTTTACCATTCAGGAAAGCTGTTTTAACATCTACTTGATACACTTTTGCCTTGTTAATTGCTGTGCCCAACTAAGAAAAGTGCGAATTGTTGTATGTCTGACGACTGGCGAATATGTTTGATCAAAATCAATTTTGTACTTTTGTGTAAAACCTTTTACAACAATTCTTGCTCTGCATTTCACTTCTTGACCGTTTTCGTCATATTTAGTTTTGAAAATCCATTTGTTTCCAACTGCACGTTTTCCTTCAGGTAGTTCGGTTAGTTCATAGGTATCATTTTCTTTTAAGGACTGTATTTCTTCTTTCATAGCTGTGAACCATTTTTCTTGCTCCAATTTTGGTAATCTCAGTACTTCAACAAAAGATTGTGGATCTCTATTTTCATGTGACATTGGAAGATTTGTTTCAGCCTTGTATATCAACCTTTCTGGTGGAATACCTTTTGTTTTTCTGCTTGATCTTCTTTGAAGATTTTCTTCTTCCTCTACTTCTACTACTCCTTCATTTGTTTGCTCATGTTCTTTTTCTAACACTTCTTCACTGCAGTCTTCATGTTGCTGAGGCAGATTAAAGTGAATTAAATCCGATTGATTGATGTAATAATCTTCTGCTCCTTCCTTCGACTCATGTATCTCTTCAGAAAATTTTACTGTTCTGCTTACTACTATTTTTCTTCCACCTGTATAGATTCTATATCCTCTACTTCTCATATCATATCCTACAAAGGTTCCTTCTATTGCTTTTTCATCAAGTTTCCTCCGTTTCTGTTTATGAACGTACATGTATGCTTTGCATCCAAAAACTTTCAAATGACCCAAATTTGGCTTTTGTCCGTTCCAAAGTTCGTAAGGGGTCTTCGGAGCTGCTTTTGTAGGCAATCGATTTTGAAGATAATTTGCTGTTGAAACTGCTTCTGCCCAAAAACCTTTTGGTAACTTTGAGTTTATAAGCATAGCAATAGTCATTTCAAGTAGAGATCTGTTTTTGCGTTCAGCCGTTCCATTAGAAGACGGTGAGTAAGGAACTGTGGTTTGATGAGAAATTCCTAGCTCTTTGAAGTAATTTTCCATTTCCTTGTTACAGTATTCTCTTCCATTGTCGGATCTTATTGCTTTAATCTTCATTCTGAACTTATTAGTTGTTGATGATACATATTCTTTGAATTTATCAAAAACTTCATCTTTTGAAGAATGAAAATACACATAAGTATACCGCGAATAATCATCAATGAAAGTTAAAAAATATCTTTTTCCGCCTAAACTTTCAACTTCAAATGGGCCTGCTAAATCAGTGTGGATTAAATTTAAAATCTGTTCTGATCTATAATTAGCATTCTTAGGATATGGTTTCTCCGTTAACTTAGCTTTAATGCATGTTGAACAATCTAAGTTATGCGAACAGTTTTTAATTTGTATTCCTCTTGCTAAGTCATCCTTCATTATTTTCTTGATCGCTTCAAAACTTCTGTGGCCTAATCTTTGATGCCATTTTAAAATACAGTTTGAATCCGAGCAAGTACCATCTTTTTCAGATACGGTAAACGACCTTTCATCGCTTTTAATTATATCCAGTTTGAATAAACCATTAGTTGGTTCTCCTTTCAGTATAATCTTATTATTTTTCGTAACTGTGCATTTATCACTTTCGAATTTAACAACACAACCTTTTTCAGTACACGCTTTTACAGATAATAAATTGCTATCTAAGTCTGGTACATATAAAACATTTTCCAACTTGATTCTGTTTATTGTGTTGTCAAAAGTTTTCACTTTGAAACGTATATCACCAATACCTTGAGATTTTAGTTTTTCCCCATTCGCAATAGTCACACTTTGCTTCTTACTTTTATCTAGCTGACAGAAAAGATTTAAATTGCGCGCCATATGTGAAGTGGCACCTGAATCAATCAGAAATTCAGTATCTTCTGCTAAATTAGAATATTCATTTGTTATTAAAACCGATTCATCTAACTCACTACAGTAAGTATCCCCGTTATTTAGTGCATTGGTTTCATTCCCGTTATTTATGGCTTCAGATTCCCAAGCACACTTGCTTCTTTCTTTATATTTTACTTCCGCCTTGGAATTATTTGGCTTGTACTGACCTTGAGCGCTGCGGAATCTGCATTCGTTAGTGAAATTTTTATTTTTGCAGTTTTGTTTCGGCTTCGAATCACGAGAGGCGCCGCTTGCTTGTCGATTTAAATAATAGCATTGATCTCGAAAATGGTTATTTCTTTTACAAATATCGCAATACTTTTTCGTGAATCTTTTACTGGTTCCTTTCAAAGCCATAGAATCTACTTTGTTATGAACTTGTTTCATTTCTTCTCTACGCGTATATTCGTCTATTAATTTCCCTTTTACATATTCTAAAGTTAATTCATCTTCCGATTTACTTTCTATCGCAGTTATTAAGTTACTGTATGAATTTGGCAATGAACATAACAGAATCGCTATTAAGTTATTTTCTTTCACTTCTTCGCCAATGCTTCTTAATTTTTCCGTTAATTCTAAAACATCGGTAATATGATCTTGAATTTTTGAGTTTTCATAGTATTTAATAGAATATAATTTTCTGAGAAGAAATAACTTATTTGTTAAATTTACTCTCTCATGTACGGATTTCAAGTGTTCCCAAGTTTCTTGTGCTGATTTGGAATGCAGGACATGTATTATTTGCGAATCGCTAATATTTAGGCAAATTAAAGCCCTAGCGTTTCTATCACCTTTATTCCATTTTTCATCTACTTTTTCCGGTTTTGCTTCGAACACGACATCATATAAGCCTTCTTTAATTAAAAGTTGTTCCCTTTTAAACTTCCAAATTGAATAATTGCCATCATTAAGTTTGTCAATATACACAGCATCTTTTTGAGCCATTGTGATAAATTGAAAGATATATGTGAACACAATTTAAAATACACAATAACAATACTTATAGAGAAAAAAAAATTCTTCTTTAAAGAACTAGTTTCTTTTTCAGTTTTTACACTTGCGCCTTTTTTTTTTTCCTTTTAAATCAACCATTTTAGAAGTTATATATATTTTAAAAAGGTTAAGTTTCATTTTGAAACATTTACGACTTTAAATTTACTTAATTGAAGTTAAATACTAAACATCAAAATCTTCAATCACTTCAGTCTCATAATCAAATGTTATTTTTAATAACCAGACGTAAGTTCGATCCATATATTTAATGAAAGCAATGATTATATACAGTGTAATGAATATATTTGCATATGAAAAAACATTATGAAGTAAAATATATAATACATAATCGCCTACCTTTGGTAGTGCGTAGAACGAAACATGTTGTATAGATAATGGCTGACTGGAGAGTACTGCGCAGTTCGATTCGCTAGTGTTACAATTAATATGATATAAGTGCGTTTATTAAAGACGCTTAAGGCGACATCTGGTGATCTGAAAAAATAGTGAAAGGAATTAAAGTTCTACATTAAGTTTCTGTAAGCAAAAATGTTCTATCACTAACCCGTTGAACCTTTTTTCTATATCTGGTCTGCCACAACGCTAAAAAGCTTGACAACTATTGAGATCTGCTCGCATTTCATCAATGTTAGACAAATGCCATATGAGGGACAAAGATGCTGCTCATTTATTAACACTCTCTATAGATGCAGTAAATTTAAATCGAAATAATCGAAATAATTATGCTCAATCGTACATCCCTTAAGAGAGCAAGAGAAAATCTTCGAGAGGTAAAATCAGATTTCATGAATTTAAATTTATATTTTTTAGTTATTCCTTGGGATACAAAGCTACATTCAGATGTAACTGGAAAAAAACGCCGATAGGCTTACCATGAGAGCTTCAGGTTCCAATGTTGAACAGCTAATCAGAATTTCTGAGATATTTCTTCAGTTGTATATGATATCTTAGATGATTGCTCTTTATTGCTAACTGTTCAAGCTGTAGTGTTTTATACAGCGGCTTACAACACTGGCCGTATAAATTGTGCATGTAATTTTTTAGAGCAAAAGCTGAACGGTGATATATTGCATTTGTATTGCTATGTTTATGCACTTGAAATCGTACTGCAGAGTGTCTTTAAAGAAGTTCTTGCCCTTCTTAGTTCTAAATTCGATATTCCATTAGTTAAGCTCTTCAAAATTCAAAAATTATACATACCACTTAAATTCTAAAAGAAGAATTCGATGACCTATTATTGTTCATAGAAAGCGGAATTAAGAAGTATTACAGAGAATTCTCATAACGTGTAATAATATTTCTTGGTGAAGTCCTCCCTCCTACAGGGATATGTTTTCGGCAACCTGGAGCTTATCCCTGACCCAGAGGGATAGCAAAAGGAATTTCTCGTTTGAAAATTTATATATTTAGGAAGCAATTTAAATTGACACTACATGACGAGTTTGCTCGTAAATGCTGTTTTACAGTTAAATGTTGTATGAAGATATAGTTTTTCGCAGAAACCCATTCTAGGCCTTTTAAATTAATATGTCTAGTGTCTAAAAAACCTGCAGCGTACAAAATGATGACAAACATGCAGCAGAAGTAGTGATTGAAAAATTCATAAATCACTTATGGTACTTAGGGGATGAACTAGTAGCTTTGTCCATATTGGATGAAGGAATTAACTTTGAAGATAGGAAAAGACTAGTCCAAAAAATGCTTGCTGAATAGGAAGACGTGTCTGATGACTGTATAAAAAATTTCAATTAACAGTAGATGAATTGGAATACTTTCTTAGTAAAGATCTTCCTCTTTATAGAATCAAATACAAGTCAATAAAACTGTTTGATAAGTTACAAACACAAAAAGATGTTTTCCTATTTGATCCTGATTCATGGCAAAATGAAGGAAGCTATTTAAAGGGAAGAGATATCGCTAAAATGCTGAAAGTTGTGAATGATACAACTGAAAGAGGAGCACAATCAATCGAAGAATTTCACAATCAATTTACCAAATATGAGTCACAAAAGCAATTTAGGATTTTACACACACTCCAAGACTATCGGGAAAAAATGCACACGATTGAGATACATTGAGAAAAGCGTACGATTAAGGTAAAGTTTCTAAAGCAATATTTCATTCTTATTCAATGTAAAATCTTTAGACGATATAAAGTAATTAAAAAGATTAATATTAGTGCTACCTCACTGTAAAAATATTTTGCAAACATAGGAGAAACGATGTACGGGGTCTGAAGTAAAAACTCGAAGATTTGTGGGAAAATTATCAAAAGTTTTAAAGTTCAACGTCCTAGGGGCACGTGTTATTATTGACCGATCGAGTTCAAATTTTGCACCGATTACTTTTTATTATAGTGTCACAAAACTAGGGGGCGTCACTTGTTGAATTCCGAAATTTTTTTTCCCATATAAATAAGGACCACCTTAATATATATATATATATATATATATATACATACACACACACACACACACACACACACACATATATATATATATATATATATATATATATATATATATATATATATATATATATATATATATATATATATATATATATATATATATATATAAACATTTGGGTGATTCTCCAAAAACCTGACATTTTCCAATCACATTTTTTTAAAACATTAAAATGCTGAAAAAAAATCTGAAAAAATTATACTTATTCTTTGTTAGGAACTTATTAATAGAAAAATAGAGGGAACTCACTTTAACTATGTTACACCCCCAAAAGGTCAAATTTTCATACAGCAATAAACTGACAAGCAGCACCAGGAGAGTGACAAAATGAATTTCTTCGTAGGTTATCTAAAATGTAATTATAGTAATGAAGAAATAACTGAAGCCTGAACCAAAAAGTATGGTTAATTAATGACAAAACAAAATTTATGTAAAACCTCCCTTAACAAACACCCCCATTTTCTTCGAGTACAAGTCCCACACAGGTTTTTCCATATTATTCACGCTGAATAGCTTACACTCCGAATAACGGACTTTTATTTCAACGGAAAGAAAAAAAAAATCGATTGCTACATTAAAACATTCTTTAAGTTAGCCATACATAGTAGAGTGGGCCGAAAAGCAACTTTTTTTTAAATTTCGATGATGGGTAGTGCGGAAAAGGTGCCACTGGTGAAGCAAAGCGCGAATAAAAAATTTGAATTTTTTTTGCACAATTCCTTGATCTGCCGCAATTGGGTTAAAGTTTCGAAAAAAAATGCTGTTTTTTCATGTTTTTAGCAAAATTAGTAAATATATTATGTTTCCATTTTCGATGATAAGTTGCGCGGAAAAGGTGCCATTGGTGGCACTAAACTCCCATAAAAATTTTGAGGTGTGTATTATAGTTCTTTCTTTTGCCACAATTGAGTAGAAGTTTTGGCAATTTTCAGTTTTTTTTAACGTTTTCAAAAAATTTTCTCAAATAGTAGAAAAAAAAAATTTCGTCATATTTATCTGCCAAATTATATAGTTTTATCACATGAGATGCATTTTCAGATGTGTGATTTATCATAAATCAACTACTTATTGCGCATAAAATTTTAAATTTGAAAGGTGCTATTCGAAAACTTTGTGCAGCTGCGTTCAAAATTAAGATTAAGCAGCACAGAAATCAACAAAGAACTAAAGATGGTGTGGATGTACAGAAAATTTCTGCTTGTGCTTTCAACAGAGAGTTTTATCTACACTGTTTTAGGTAATAAAAGCTTTTTTTGAGTTGAATTTCTGCATTTTTGCGCTTTTACTTCTGTTACAGTATTGCTACAATGAAAGCACCTTTTCCTTTGTGGCATTCTGCAAATTCCGTGCCATTTTAGTAGTATTTCTTATTAGTAGTATTTAGAAGTATTCTCACAGCTGGCGTAGGACTTTAGATTCTAAAATTGTTTCGGGTAATATGTTTGTTTCATTTTCTATTGACGAAAGACATTTCTTGATTCGAGGTTGGCTGACATTGGTTGAGAATTAAACCGGGAGCATATCATCGTATTCAGTTAACCTAAATTTTAATTTTGGAACCTTAAACCTTAATCACCCGAATTTCTTAACCCTTGTTTTTTTTTCTCTTTTAACTGCTGTTTATTTGTTCAATTAATGTTAATCACTATGTTTTCATACCTTGGTTTTCGCCAGTTTCCACTGCTGTAGTAGCATTGTTGTGAATTCTTAGGTTGGCCACGTTACTTACTTTTATAAATCCCTTTTGAGTACCCTGGTCTTTTCATTTAGCGATGCATATGGGCAAATCAATTCATATCAAGAACAGTGCGAGACATCGCGAGGAATCTGTGGGTTTCGAGGTACTTAAATGCAAGATAAGAGTTCTGTAGGCAGCAGTGAGCTACCTAGACTACGTCATAGGCTCTGGTTGGCTATTCTAAAACTCTGGAGAACACATTCCAATTGAAACATTTGCACAGCTATCATTTACGTGTTTTTGTTCAGTGCTCAAATTTTCAGTATTTTCCTCTTCTTTTGCCAGTGTGGAAATGCATGACAGCGGCAACCTAGAATGATAATATAAGTAGCTTTTCGCATGCCATCGGTTTGGATTTCTTTGGGCCAGAAAGTAATTAAGTTCAGTACTTTCTCTATTTTATTTATCAGGTGTCAAACCGGGAGTTGTCTGTTTGTATGAAAAATGTACTCTAAAAATGTTGCAGTTTTTCATTTATTTTCTTCTTTTTTTAGCACCTGCAATGACACCGTTGTTTTTTATTTTGCTTTTCATATTATTACGGGAGTGCCATTTCACGCGACTGTTTTTACTTAAGAGATAATAATTTTGTTCTTATTTAAAAGGATTTTTCAGTGATTAAGAAGGAATTCTGCGTTACTCCCGCTGATTTTGAACGCAAATCAAACGGAGAGCTGCACTAAGTTTTCTAATAGCATATTTTAAATTTAAAAATTTATACGCAATAAGCAGTTAATTCATAACACATCATGTATCTAAAAAAGCATCGCATGAGAAAAAACTATATAATTATTGCAGATAAATATGGCGAAAAATTTTTTTTTACTCTTTGAGAAAGTTTCGTGAAAATGTTAAAAAAACTGAAAATTGCCAAAACTTTTACTCATTTTGGCAAAAGAAAGAACTATACCACACTCCTCAAAATTTTTATGAGATTTTAGTGCCACCAATGGCACCTTTTCTATGCAACTCATCATCGCAAATAAAAATATACTATTTTTACTAATTTTGGCTAAAAACATGAAAAAAAACAGCATTTTTTTAGAAAATTCAACCCGATTGCGACAGATCAAGAAATAGTGCAAAAAAAAAAAAAAAATCAATTTTTTTTTTATATGCATTTTACTCCATCAATGGCACCTTTTCCACACTATCCATCATCAAAATAAAAAAAAAATGTTTTTCGGCCCAACCTAATACACAGTATGATAAAATTTACAAAAAGAAAAGTTACCGTCTCATTTCCTGTGAATTGTTGTAGGGTTCAGGAAATACAAACATAAAAAACAAAAAGGAAATCAGCAATATTAATAACATATATTTTACTTTTAATTTAAAGCAAATACGAAATTTATAGCAACTTCACTAACCTATTCGAGCAACATTTAGATAAACAAATATCAAACCAATAAATCTCTTTTGGAACGATTCGGCTGAACAACAATTTGCCAAAAAAAGATGGCCACAAATAAAAAAAAGCTATTCATAAAATCACATTTTATTTAATTAATAACATGAGATTTATAGTCTGCTATCTAAAAAATAAATAAATAAATGAAAGAAAAATTAAAGAAAAGTATTTATCAATAAAATATATTCTCTCTAATACGTTACTATAAAATCCCTCTAGCTCCTTTAGCTAGAAGAATTAAATATTAAAAACTTTGACTTTCAGTTTTTTTTCATGCCTCAAGCTTAACAACTTACTAGTTATGAATCTATGAAAATCAGTCTTAACAAAATGTGTTTTATTTCCTCCCGATTAAAAAATCTTCGAAGCGGAAATAAATAGCACTAAATATCATTGTTGTTGGTGGCAACATGCATTCAATGTGTACCATTTGATTAAAAAAAAAACAAAAACAACATAACTTTTGAGTAACGACGCCCCCCCCCCCCCCCGCTTAAAAAAAACCTCGAATTAAATCAAGATCTTATTTACTGCGCAATTCCTTCCTTCAGTTTATGTGAACACTCTTCAACTAGTGTTCGTGGCAGTCACAGCAAATCACCGTTATTTCTCTCTTCACAGAATTTTATAGTTTATCTATCTTATAGTAGTGAATCTCAACTTGTGGTACGAGAGAAATTTCTAGGTGGTACGCGAACAGTTAGTGAAAATAATCTGTAACAGTTTACAGTTGTAATTTAATTTCCTTAAGAAAACTTTTGGATTAACTTCATTTCACCTAATATGATTGTTGTGGAAAAAAAATGGTATGTGGTCCTTTTAAGATTCGGAAATATACCACATGGTCTTCAGTCGTGAAAAAGTTACGAACAACTATCTTATGTATTAATTTATGAACCTCGCGTCAATAGTGTTATATATATATATATATATATATATTTAATATCATGTTTGATTACATTCGAAATAAAAAAAAAGTGACACATTTCTCCCTCGAAGAAAAACAAACTCGTAGCAACTTTTTGGCAACGGACACTCCCGCACCTTTTTCACCGCGCGATCCCTTCCTCCAGTTTATGTACAACACTCTTTTATCAGTGTTCGTGGCTATCACAGCAAATCACCGTTATCTCTCTCTTCGGAGTTAAACGATGTGACGCTTAGAAAAATATGATAGTCAATCTTCGCCATCCTGCAGTTGTAATTATCCAAACGCATTAAAAGGTAATGAAGGAAGCGTAGCTAAAACGCAAAAGTTTCAAAATTCAGATAAAAATTACATATTTCAATAAAAATGTTTGTATTGTTCATGTACTAAGTTCTACACAATTTAACGTTGCTATGAATTTTTAAAAGTGAAATAGCATTTCAGTGTTCATTCAAAATGGTCAGTGGTTTGAACTCACAAAATTTTATAATTTATATATTTTATAGAAGTGATTCTTAACCTGTGGTCCGAGAGGAATCTTTTTGTGGTCGTCCGCAAACAGATAGTGGAAATAATCTGTAACATTTTACAGCTGTAAATAAATTTACTTAAGAAAACTTTTGGATTCATTTCAGTTCACCTAATATGATTGCTGCGAAAAAAAAAATATCGTATGTGGTCTTCTTAAGATTCCGAAATGTACCACGTGGTCTTCAGTAGTGAAAAAATTGAGAACAACTATATTATGTTATTAATTTATGAATCTAGCATCAATAGCGTTAGAGATATAAGTTTTTAATATCATGTTTCATTACATTCGAAATAAAAAAGTGACACATTTCTCCCTGGAAGAATTTCCTTCCTCCAGTTTACATACACTCTTTTCCCAGCGCTCGTGGTTATCACAGCAAATCACAGTTACGTCTCTCTTCGGAGTTGAACGATGTGAAGCTTAGAAAAATATGATAGTCAATCTCCGCCATCTTGAAGATGTAATCATCGAATCGCGTTAAAAGGTGCAAAAGAAAGCGTGAAAAAACCGCAAAAAATCCTCAAATTTTAAAACAATAATGACATACTAGTGTTCATGCATTAAATTCTACACAATTTAACGTTTCTATGAATTTTTGAAAGTGAAATAGCATTTAAGTGTTCATTCATAGTGGTCAGTCTGCACCAACAGGCTTCAGCTCATAGAATTTTATAGTTTATGTATCTTATAAAGTGAAACTTGTGGTCCCGAAATTTTTTTATGTGGTACACGAACAGCTAGTGAAAAGAATATGAAACATTTTACAGTTGCAATTAAATTTACTTAAGAAAACTTTTGAATTCATTTCATTTCACCTAATGTGATTGTTGTGAAAAAAAATAAAAATATTTTTATCGTATGCGACCCTTTTAATATCGGAAATGTACCACATGGTCTTCAGTCATGAAAAAGTTGAGAACAACTACCTTATAACAACCCGTCCCCCTTATACCTAATTTTTGAATCTGGCGTCAATAGTGTTAGAGATATATTTTTTTAATATCATGTTTGATTACATTCGAAATAAAAAAGTGACACATTTCACCCTAGAAGAAAAGAATAACAAACTCATAAGCACTTTTGGGTAACGGACACTCCCGTGAATAGAAAAACTTCAAATAAAACCGAGACCTTATTTACCGCGCGATTCCTTCCTTCAGTTTATGTACACTCTTTTCCCAGTGTTCGTGGCTATCACAGCAAATCACCGTTATCTCTCTCTTCGGAGTTAAACGATGTGACGCTTAGAAAAATATGATGGTCAATCTTCGCTATCTTGCAGATGTAATCATCCAATCGCGTTAAAAGGTGCTGAAGGAAGCGTGACTGTCCGTATGCCCGATTTCATCTGGTCCGGTCACACCTTCTGGCCGGTCAGGCCTCATGTCCAGATATCATCGGGAGATGAGGGATCACGCGAGGGATGAAGTAGGCACGCGATGATTTTTGGGATGAACTTTGGTGCGCGGATGGAACGATTCACGCGATGGGCTTTGTTGTTGTTTTTTTTTTCTCTCGTTAGTTTTCTGGAGTATTGTGAACTTCTGCTTCGGAAAGAAACGGGGGAGAAAGTTCAATAGGATGATCGAGTTCGAAAAAAGAGACTATGTGTGTGATTCTGTTTAAAAACCGAGTTTAGCTGAAAAATAATGCACATTAGGGTTTCAACGAACACTTCTTTTCCAATGTAGGGTCAGTTAGTGCAAAAGAAAACAGCAAATACTTCAGTTCAGCGTGATTCTTAAGAATGGGGTGGTATCCTTCTGTCAAATGTACTGCTTTTAGTCACTGAAATTTGTAGAATAAGCAAAGAAAAGAAAAAAAAAATATGATGGAGCAAGCAAAAACTTTCATTTTCCCAACGCTTAATTTTAAATTATTTTTTTAAAATGTCCGATTTTGAAAATAAGGCGTGGTCTTTATGACGTCACAAATGATGCACTTTGGCGCATCTGTCTACAGTGTTTCCACGTTATGATAATCAAGAAGCGAATTAAATATTGCGCTTTGTGCTTGCTATCAACCACATCGTTGCCAACACATGTGAGTAAAGAAGCTAATTAAATACTATGCTCTGTGAATGGCATTTCATCATTTGTGATGTTATTAGCAGAAGCGTAAACAATAAAAGTGCACCGATTAAAATATTTTTTTTTAAATATTAAACTTAGTCAAATTGTTTAAAAATTGGTCAGATCCTATGTTTTTAAGCATGCTCTTTCTAAAAAAAGTACTTTTAAAATTTCAAAAACGACGCCTATTGTGTCGGCGGCTTTTTTATTTAAAGATTACACTGTGACATAAGTTGTTTCTTAAAGTTTGGAGACCTTACATCTTCCTCTCCTGAAGTCTACAAATACGAAATAACTTGTTTCTACTAGCTTAATTTACCATGCAGAAGGATAATAAGAAGCTTTAGATTTAAAATTTCATATTCCTGCTATTTTTGATGTACAATATAGATGCTTCAATTCACACCCTACATTATGTACTCTAAGGTAAATGGAAAATTTGTCCTACTTTCTAGTTTTTGGATAAAAATTCATACATTCAGGGCATAATTAAACATTTTGTATGATTTTTATTTTAAAATGATTCCAGATTACATTTGAGGGATTCGAAAGGTTGCGTGTGATCTGTGGTCGCAGATCAGTTATCGTTGGTGAAGTACATCCTAAGCTTGTACGCAGATTGTGTACAGTGCGATGGTCTACGTAGATCATCCACATGGGGAATGGAGTGTTTCTCCCTTACTTGTATAAGTTTTTCATGAATTTTAAACTCTTGTTATATGGAGCACAAGTATGAAAATATCCTAAATAAAACTTTAGGAAAAGTAAAAAAACAACCAAAACATTGGTTGTCATATTGAGTTTTTAAAAGGTTGTGTGGTATTATGAAATATTTTTGGGAAAGTCGAAAAGAAACAATTCATCTCAGTTATATGCATATAAAGGATGTTTTTTTAAGAGGTATAGAGCTTTAAGTTGGCAACACTGTTTGATATGTGTACCATTTTGATAGCTGTCACTTGTTCTGTGTTCAGTTCAGTTTGCTATCTCATCATGAATAGACAACAAGGCGGTGCAACATGCCACACAGCGCGTGTCACAATTGATTTATTGAAAGAAACGTTCGGTGAACGAATAATTTCGCGTAATGGACCAGTGAATTGGCCTGCAAGATCATGCGATTTAACACCGATGTACTACTTTTTGTGGGGCTATGTGGAGTTTCTGGTCTGCACCGATAAGCCACAGACGATTGACGCCTTGGAAGAGAACATTCGCCACCTTATTACTGACATACGGCCTCTATTGCTGCAAAAGTGAGAAAATTGGACTTTCCAATTGGACTTTCTCCGAGCCAGCCGAGGTGGCCATATGCCAGAAATCATATTTAAATAAAAATGGCAAAGAATCATCTTTTGAATAAAGCAACATTCATGGCAATTAACAACATTTAACTGTGTTTATTTTGAACCTAAAGTTATCTACTTCTAGAAAAAAGCCCTTTACATAGTAAAGGAAAACTGATCTTGATGGAGAAACCAGTTTTCGCATCAAAACACATAAGAGTAACGGGTGTATGATGGGTGTAATTTAATAAAAATAACAGGTATAATTTTTTTCGTTTTATTTTTATTAAATTAAAACGTATAATTTGGGCGGTCGATCTTTGTATTAGTATGCTTCTACTTCGATGAAATCGCATCCGAAACATTGAGACTCCAAAAATAATTTTTCAAAATACATCTACAGAAAAGAGTAGTGGCCCATTCAACCCCATGTCCCATATATTACCACTCTCACCTACTTATTTAAGTTTTTTTTAAGAACTATCCAGCAGATTCTTGCTAAATGGGTTTTTAGAAGAAAATGGCTCAGTTCAGAAGAACAATTATTTCATCAGATTACTTGAATCGTTGCTACAATCAATTGACACCAGAATATATTTTTTTTAAAGTACGTCTACAGATACTAGTAGTGGCCCATTCAACTCTATCCATTCATCACCGTTTTTCCCTTACAAAATATTTTCTAAAGAATTAAAAAATTGCTATATGGAGTACAAAATAAGTCAAATAATCACAAATAACACTTTAAGTGAAACAAATCTAAAACATTGGTTTTTATCTTGAGTTTTTAAAGTTCATGTAGCATCATGAAATATTCTTAAGAAACTCTAAAAGAGAATGCATCTCAGCTATATGCATACTCATTGTTGAGTAAAACTAATCTTGATGGACAAAGCACAGATTTTGTACCAAAACACACAAGAGTGACGGGTGTAATCTAATAGAGTTGAAACATATAATTTGCGGTCGCTCTTCGTATTAGTATGTTTCTACTTTGATGAGATCGTATTCGAAACACTGAGGCTCCAAAGAAGAAGAAAAAATTAGAAAAGAAGCAGAAGAAAAAAAAAACCGTAAACTTAATAGAGGTTTCGGATCTCGCTAAAGAAAAGAAACGGTGTTGGAGAAATAAGAATTATTATTGGATTTCTTTAAACGTAGGGAGCTAAGGCTGAAGTAAATTTACCAGAACCTTTAATCGGAGTGGAGTTGTTGATATCCTCCTTTTAGCTTATTTGATTACGTGGATGGTGGTTTGTGTAGATGTATGTGCTTTGTAAAGCTGGATCGTCTTGCAGCGTAACCGCAATTTGAGAAATGAGGATTTGACGTTTATTTGTTAGGACTTCCTTAGTGAAAAGAAGTACATTTAATAAAGTTCGGTAAGAGTGATAAACATTTTGTTATTAAAGTTGAAAGGGGGGAGAACAGTTTTATTAATCTTTGAGTTCAGGAAAATGGCACATAAAAAATTTCGTGCCAAACACTTAGTTAAATAATGAACCGTTAATTTAATTCATATCTGAATGTATTGTAACAAATTTGTAAAGCTGTATTCTCTTGCAGCGTAACCGGAATTTGAGAAATGAGGATTTCACGTTTATTTGTTTGAACTCCATTAGTAAAAAGAAGTACATTTAATAAGTGTTTGCATTGGCGGGTGTATCACAGTAAGAAAAGCAAATTCTCACTGTGACGATATATCGATTACTTATAGCTCTATTTCTTTCTTTTTTTTTTTTTTTTTGTTCTCTTGTTTACCCTTAATTTTTACGATGTTATAAAAAGTTCTTGAACCAAGGAATTATTATGGCGCAAACTGCACATTCATACGACAATTTGCTGCTTTTCTATGAATTTTTGAAATGAGTCAAGGATTTATCAAACAATCTGTATTTTCATATTATAAACGATTCAAAAACAAAATTTTTTAGTTGTTTTGGTGTCAGAGAGGAAGGTAACCATGTCCTTTCAATATTAATTCCTACACAGTATTTTCAATGTTTGGTTTCTTTACATGTTATTCACAATGTAGCAGCATATGAATTAAAAACTATTTTTATTTGGAAATCTCTCTACACTTAGACAACTTTTTTAAAAACAAATTGCAAAATAGAGTTTAGAATAAAGGCGAATTTTATTTTGTTTTTGTCTTACGTGTCCCACTACCCGCACGTCGAGGCCCGTGATAAGAACGGGGGAACAGACTGGGACCCGTAAGAGGGCGCCAAACTTGGTCTCCAAAGGGCGCAAAAAAAAAAAAAGTTAAAAAAAAAGTGAAAAAAAAAGTGCAAAAAATAAATAAAGAAATAAAAGAAAAGAAAAGAAAGAAAGAAAAAAAAATATAAAAAAAGATGTTACCCAGGTTTACGGGTCTAAAGAAAAAAAAAATGAGAAGTGAAGTGCCACAGGTTTATTAGCAAGGGCGCAAAAATATAACAAGCCCTTCAAAAGAAAGAGCCCCCCTCCCAAATAAATGAGAAAATATAAGACAAATATCATGCAAAAAACCGAGCGCTTTATTTATTTAATTAAAATAGCACAAAAAATAAATAAATAAGATCTTTGTTCCCCGTAGTGTGAAAAAGATTAAAAAAAAAAAAAAAAAAACTCGCTGCTTTTATTGAATCAAATACGCACAAAAAAGTAACGTTAAATAACAACCGGCGGGAGGATGGGGGGGGGGGGGGGAGAGAAATGAATAAAATTTCTAAATGAAAAAAAAAAGCAAGCGCTGCAGTTGGATCACGTGGGCTATGGCGTCATTGCCATGACGTAATGACTATCGTAATTAAAGATTGCTGAAACTTCAGCTGTTTGGAGTCGTGCCGTGCTCCGCATTAAAAAAATTGTAAAGAAATACTATTGCGTATTTTTGACAATTTTTTTTCTTAGGAAATTGAAATGTTTTTGCTATTAGCTAAATTTTAGAAAAAAGACCTGTATACTTTTTCCAGGACGAGTTTAGAAAAAATAAAGCCCAGGAAAAAATGCGATTTTTTTTTAAATCATAAAAAATACAAAAATTGCTCAAACTGCAAAAATTTTTTGCTATCATACTTAAAATTAAATTTCCTTCATTTTAGTACAAAAAGTATTTTTTCGGCACAAAAAGTACTAAAATCTGCTAAAAATCACGTAAAATATTGGATAACTATTTTTCCTAATTAAAAAATCAATGTAAATTATAGCCTCAATGTAGTCTTCCTCAATGATGGGACTATTCAACACAAAAAGAATATTTTAATTCGAACCAGCAGTTCTTGAGATTAGCGCGTTCAAACAAACTAATAACCAAACTTTATATTATTAGCATAGATACTTTGTTTTTCCTCAAAATAATGAATGGGAAAAAATGTTACACAAATATGAAACTTCGCAGAGCAGTGCCCAACCAACGGCCCGTCAGGGCTGAGGAGTTGGAGTCGGACCGATTTTGAAGTAAAGTAATCGGAGTCGGGAGTCGAAAGCAAAGTTCCAAGAGTCGGAGTCTGTCATTTTCCCACAAAGTCAGTCACTCTGCCAGTGCTTGAGGAGTCATAGAGTCAGACTGAATTTGGGGTTAAGATGCTGGAATCGGAATCGGGCATTTTCGCTTCGACTTTACAGCTCTGCTGCCCGTGGGTCTCATGCTGCTTGCGAAGCTGATCCACGTGGTCCATTGTTTTGTTCAATGTTACAAATCAAAAGCCATGACTAGTCACAATGTTTCAAATTTTTTGCCTAATGTGAAGAAATAGGGAACTGGTTTCAGGAAAATTTATACAAGTTTTAAATCAACAAAAAAAGCATGAAGTAACGATAACAATATTTCTTGGTTTGTAATTTTCTTTCCTTGTTTATATTTTAACAAGGCAAAATTGTTTCCGAAAAAAAATTAAAAGTTCTAAAATTCTATATGTATTCTGGCCCGCAGGAGTCCATTAAATATGAGGAGCTGTAATCGGATGAAAAAAGTTGGCATCGCTGTTCTAGAAGAAGCGAGGAGGCAACAACCCCATTCCCCAGTTTTAACGTTTGATAAAGACTTTTAATGCAAAAAACGCACACAGGGAGATTCAGTTAGAGCGAAAGAGAGAGAACAATTTTTTGACAATATTATTTAACATGATTGGTTTAAAAGATTGATTGAAAATTGTTTAACATGATTAACTTTATTGATTGATTGAAAATGGTTTAACATGATTAACTTTACAGATTTATTGAAACATGTTTAACATGACTGACTTTAATGATTAATGGAAAATTATTTAACATGTTTTGACTGAAATGATTGATTGAAAATTATTTAACATGATTGACTTTAAAGATTGATTGAAAAATTTTAACATGATTCACTTTAATGATTGAAAATTGTTTAACATGATTAATAATTTATTGAAAGTTGTTTAACTGATTGATAAAAAATTGTTTAACATGATAGATTATTAGCAGGAGATTAAAAAATATCCTCATTCTCTTAATAGTCAGATTTCTAGCTGTTGTTTGCGCTTTATTTCATTTCTTGATTTAATTTTTATACTTTTGTTTCATTTTCGAATTGCTGGTTTCTTTTAGGCAACAAAAAATATTTTAAGACAAACCTCATATTTAAGCAATACTCTGCATTATTCTCATCATTTCATATAATCCATTTGGGAAAAAGAGAGTGAACTGTGAAAAATTGAAAAATTCGGAAAGAGTTCAGATTACTTTTCCCTGAAAATGTCGAAAGAGAAATGAAGTCCGAGGAAAGTAAAATGAAATAAATAAATAAAATAATAATAGATAAAATTCTAAACTCCGTCTCTCGCGTTTCTTTTTCACTTTCCATTTGCAACTGATTTCGAATTCAGCAATGAACCCTAAAAGAAGAACCGGGCTTTAAAATAAAGTAAAATAAAATATATTTTCTTCCTCGGACCCTATAAGTGAAATTGAGTCCAGAATCGTGAACGTACACGTACATTCTCTCTCCCTTTAAAAATAAGAAAATTTCTCCCCCCCCCCTCCCCTCGTCCACCCTTCCCTTCTCCCTATATTTCCTGAAGAAGAAAAAGAAGAGAATATATTATTCACTGCCGCTGCCCACGGCCCATGCTAATGGCAGGACCAATGGTATCCAGATAGAAGAGAACGCAGTTCATCCGTGATAGATTTCCTTCACACCACCTCCCTACACCACCCTTTTTTTTATTCTTTTTGTTCTGCGGGATGGACGGGGGGATATCAAGAAGGGGGGAGGGCAGTACCGCGAACCTCTGCTTTGTGGGCTCTGATTTTTGGCCCGTGCCACGGAATTTCGATTGGAAGGCTGTTATTGTCCACGGTAGAAATACATTTGACTTTCTAAATTCGCTTTGGATGTGACTCTTGTCCTGCTAAAATCAATGAAAAGTAGTGGAAATATTTTTCTAGGGAAAATTTCTCCTAGTTTTATTAGCATGGTTCTTATTACAAATAAGTCAAGATTCTGCTCTAAATGTTTTAATTTAATTTAAAGCAATATACGCATTTAAAAAAAAAACATTTTTTATTTTGTGGGCTCTTATCTTTTGGCCCGTGCCACGAAAAAATTTGTAAAATGATACCTTACTTCTGAAGTTTGATAAAGGAATTAATGAAATCCTCCCCCACCCCCACAAAAAAAGAGAAAACTTAGAGAAACAATATTACGACTAGTAATATTGTCATTATGATCATTGTTTTTTTTTGCCATTTTGTGCAGTTACGGTAAAAAAGTTTAACATTTTCAAAAATGAATAATCAAACTCTATCCCGGTAGGTACTGTTTTCAAACTATACGCCCTAAGCCAGAGCTAAGGCAGAAATACATAAAGTGCATGGCCAGCTCAGTTATTCCATCCGAGGACGGCAGTTTCGTGGTTTTTAGCACTCATAGGCCCGGAATAGGAAGTAACTGAACTGGAGGCGGAAAACCCTTAAAGGAGAGAAGAGAGCCAAACTAACTGGTAGCTAATGTAGAATTATCTCACCAGACGAGTGACCACAACAATGATGCGGTTCAACTCAAAAACTGAAGGCAACGCTAGTTATTTTGCAGTACTTTACCGCCCTAAACCAGTTCCACCATTGATGCGGTCACTCGTCTGGTGTGCTAATTCTACATTAGCTACCAGTTTATTTAGCCATCTTGGCTCCTTTAAATGGTTTTCCGCCTCCAGCTCAGTTACTTTCTATTCCGGGCTGATGAGTGCTAAAAAGCACGAAACGGCAGTCCTCGGATGGAATAACTGAGCTGACGGTGTATTGTATGTATTTCTGCCTTAACCCTGGCTTAGAGCGGTAACTTATTGCAAAATACCTGATTTGCCTTCAATCTTTGAGTTGAACCGCATAATTGTTGTGGTCACTCGTCTGGTGTGCTAATTGTTCATTAGCTATCAGTTTGTTTGGGTCGCTTGACCCCTTTAAGGGTTTTTCTCCTCCATCTCAGTTTCTTCCTTTTCCGGACTGATGGGTGCTAAAAAGCACGAAACTGCAGTCCTCGGATGAAATAACTGAGCTGGCGGTGTATTGTATGTATTTCTGCCTTAACCTTGGCTTAGGGCGGTAACTTATTGCAAAATACCTGATTTGCCTTCAATCTTTGAGTTGAACCGCACCATTGTTGTGGTCACTCGTCTGGTGTGCTAATTGTTCATTAGCTATCAGTTTGTTTGGGTCTTTTGACCCCTTTAAGGCTTTTCCTCCTCCATCTCAGTTTCTTCCTTTTCTGGACTGATGGGTGCTAAAAAGCACGAAACTGCAGTCCTCGGATGAAATAACTGAGCTGGCGGTGTATTTTAGGTATCTATACTCATATTATGAAAAAATTGTTGTGTTTTGTATGTAAGTAATTTTTTTCATCTTATTTTGCTTTTGCTTTTGTGCTAAAACATATTTCAGCACATTGAATAAATGCTAGAGATTTCTTATAAAAAACCTTGGCAGTCGGAACATTCAGAAACCTAATCGAGAAACCTTTAATTATTTTTTACTTTAAACAGCAGTACAACAATATGTTTAGTAAACATTATTTGTCTTGATAATAAGTAAACAAAAGCATACGAGTCTCTAATAATTTTGGAAGTTTACCATTTATGGCGCTAAGAAAGAATAATTAATTAATTATTACAAGCATAAAATCTGTCTGCATTAAAATAAGTATTGGCAGGTGACTTTCAATTAACTTCGTGTTTACAGTAACAATGTCAAAAGCAAATTTATTTTGAAGTTGAGTATGCTGAAGTCGCACGCAACTAATTTTCGTTTCACTGAATCATGAAAAGTACTTATATTTTCTTTTATTTAGATAAAAGAGATCCATATTATGCTCCATTAAAATTTTGCAATATTGCGTGTATTCTTTTCTTTTATCAAAAGCATGGTATATCAATGTAAAGCGTGTTTAGCATGTTTAAACACAAAAGCACTTTTGTTAAAATGGCATCTCTTGACTTAATGTTTTGTGAAGAAAAATATCGATTCTTTTATCAGTGCATAACACGCAGACGACTTTTAAATGATTCATATAATTGGCTGCAGGAGGCTCCTTTATTCTATGCAAAAAGTGGAACTCCAAATCATTGCTTTTGACAGAATATTGAGTTAGTTTTAGGCTTTTTAATTCGTGAGGAGTGTTTATATTGGCGGAAATTTAATTTGAATATTTGATTGATATTTCTTCTTTATACTTTTCGATTGGAAGTTCGTTTAGAGTAAATAAAAATTAGTCTCTTTGTGTGAAAATGAGTGATCGTAAGGTGTTGCCGTTTTTTATTTGCTTTCATTTCTTTTCTCTAATTCAAAACTTTTATTTGGGAATGTATTCGTTTTAATTTGGGAAGTGCATTTAAATAGCTTTTTTTTTTGTCGTTGCAAATGTTTTCAAATTCGTTTTCTATTGTTAAATGGTTTTTACTGAAAAGTTTAAATGAAATGATTCTCAACTGTGTAATTTCAGCTTTGAAAATAATTTTTATAATGGGTTACAGTACATTGATTGATTTTAGAAATTCATACATGGCATTATGAGAAAAAATGTTTTCGATTTGGATAATAATTATTTACATGTTTGAAAACATGGATTCTTTTCTTACGATACATTTAATAAAAAACAGCGTATCAAAATGGCATTGTCCGTTTTGTTTATACTACAATTTACATTGTAACAGCAGCAGCATTCAAATTTTTTAAATCACTTTTGAATTCAGATTAGAAAAGTTTTTTAAATATTTCGATAAAAATTTCTTTCAATATAAACTTAATATAATAATTATATATTCGATCAATATGTCCCATGTATTGTACCAAGTGGTTCAAACTTACGAGTTGTTAATTATCTATGCTTATCATAAAATAGTTTTGCAGGTCATTTGCTTTAATAAAGCCAAATATTTAACAAAGTGAGATCGAGGTAAAATTTTTAAATACTTCATGTTTTAAAATTGTGTTTTACAATAAATGATGCGTAGTTATTTCCAATGAAAAGTGGTGGGGAAAACCTAATTTAATGCAATAATCCACTTGGAAGTCGCAGCCACAGCAAATAAAATTTGATTTTATAAGGCAATTATTTTATATAACGGAAATGTTACAAAATGTAAATATGTCATCTTTAAGTACATGAAGAGCACAGTTTCCAATTAAATACTGTAGAAACAAAGTATTGTTTATTTTTTTCCGGTCAGAAGGTATATAACACATTTATGTATCTGAAATTATAAGAAAAACAATAACGATAAAGGTTTTGAAGTTATAAATCCTCCCCTCCCTGTGCAAAGCAGCAAAGTGAACTAGTAACTCGTACAAAACAATAAATGACTGTGCACATTAATAAAAACCAATGGTAAAAAAGTATTTGCGAGTTGCTGAGAACTTGATCTGTGATAAAATGAAGCTTTATACACTACATATATTTCTTACAATAAGTATGATTAAAAAACTTTATTGTATTTTCATAAGTATTAGTATTTAACATCAAAATTTCTAATTTGTTGTTGGAAATAACATGGGTACAAAACATGATAGAGCAACAAGTATTTTAAAGTGCGTAAAGCAGTTTTAAAAAAAAATGCAGTTGTTTCTACGCCTATTTATTTATTTATATATATATATATATATATATATATATATATATATATATATATATATATATATATATATATATATATATATATATATATATATATATATATATATAATATTAATATATCCCTCTTAGAAATCAGAAACGTTAGGAATGAAATTTCAAATATCAGCCAACAAGACAAATAGTTTAGTAACAGAGAGCTTTAAATGTGCTAGCTGATAGTATTGTCCTGCATTTCTCTGAATTTTGTAGCAAATAACTGATCATAACATGTGTCCTAATTCAAAAGAATAAACACAAATTAATGCTTTCTACACATGCTACGTTTTTCATAACCTCTACTCAACTATACATATACTTTTAACGGAACGATCCCACGCGTTTTGCAGCTGTTGCAACTTAGTGTGAACAAGTGATTTAACGTTTTCAAAAGAAAAAAAAATAACTTGCAGGTGCATGGCTAAAACTAAATGGTAATGAATTGTTATATGAAGTCGAAAAATGGTGCTTTGTGGTCCATTCCACATCTTGTCCCGCACGTAACAACTCTACTGTTCATTTCAAAACATGAAACACGGAAAACGTTTCGGCCTAAGTAATACCTCATGTATGATTGTGATGTGATTACTTGGACAGATTTAAATAAAATAAATAAATCTAGCAAATATTTTGGCTTAAAATTTAACAATCGATTGAATATTTAATGATCGCTTGAATTTACATTCAATGGCAGTTTTATTTGAAACTATGCTTTCTGATCCATTGTTTTCCATGCTTCAAGGCTCTTTGCATTTTTTCCCCTCTTGTCCTGGTTGACTCTTTAGTTTTGCTATATTATTATTATTTTTTTATTTTTAAATTTATTATCATCAACATTGTTATTATTATTATTATTATTATTATTATTATTATTATTATTAATATCATCGTCGTCATCACTATCATCCTCACCATTTTTATTATTATCATAATTTTGAATAAAAACAGAAGAAAAAGCTTCCTTTTATTAGTTTTTTCGGAAAATCAAAACAATTTGAAAATTTGGAACAACCTATGGTCTCATTCAGCTTAGATTTTTGACTTTATATTGTATTTTAAGACAAATTTATTACAAAGTATTAGACACCGGAAAATATACATAGCAATGCAAAGCAATTAAGTTACATGCTAGATCTAAACTCAAAACATTGAAACTACTAAGAACTTAGATAACTTCACTTCCTTTCTGGCAGACGATAAGCAGAATAAATCCAATTTGAGTTAAATATTGCAAAGGCCGAAGCCAGGTTTCTATGTTAAATCTGCCCTTGACGCTTTTTTAACTCGATGGATCATTTTGGTGTCGATTAAAAATAATTTAGCCAAATTTTCAGCTCTTTATCTCAAACAACTTTCGAGTCTTTCGAAAAAACCTGTTTTTTCGATTTTATTTTTTTTTCATCATTAAAATTCAACATTAATGATTTTTTACTTATTCTTTGGAATAAAATTTTTATTGCCAAAAAAATTCGAACTAAGTCAGTAAAAAATCGTCTGCTAAATATAAAAGAATTTTTTATTATTTTTTTTTAAAAAGAGAAAAAATACTATCTTACCAGAGAAAAAACATAAAAAAAACCATAAAAAAGCAAAGACATATCTTTCTTGAAGTTTTAGGAATGTTAAAAAAATGGTTAAAGAGATTTTAAGTAAATATTATTAAATGCTTAATTGTACATAAAGGCAATTGTATAATTTGTCCATGCTATTTATAATTATTTTTAAGTTTTGATTCAATAAGGACAAAAATTTTGAATATTAAAGTAACTTCTTTATAACTGAGACACCAACTAACATAATTATTTTAAATAACTGACAGTTGATATAATAATTTTCAACAAATCATGACGATTTTTGTAAGTCAGCGTAATCTTCGTCACTGTCTTCATTCACAACAACATTGACTTTATCATCAATGAACAGACTCAATATTTTAGCAGGCTTTACTATTTTTGCCAAATATCGAGTATGATACAGAAAATATATATCGTCGGCTCAGAGCAACAGTAAGATAACTAGTCCCGGAAATAACACTTAAGATATCTTAGTATTGCTATGAGGCGACGATATCCATTATGTCAAAATCACACCTAATATTATAAAACTTGAAGTGAGATCGCGACATATTAAGTCGCTTTCGTTGCTTTCTTGATTATCAGTCAGATTAGAATGATATCACTGGTATTACTCTACATTGTTGTGACTGTGTTAATGGTATGCGCATTATCGGATAATGCTCACACATTGCTGCGATCCTATATTTTCTGTCTCAAGCTCAATATTTAGCAAAAATAGTAAAGCCTGCTAAAATGTTGAGAAGTCTGTTTATTGAAGAAAAAGTCAGTGTCGTTGTAAATGAAGAGTGACGAAGACTAACCTTACTTAAAAAATTATCATAAGTTGTTGAAATTTTTTTTTATCTAATGTCAGGTTTTTTTTTTAATATGTTAAACGGTGTAAAAAAGTTTCTTTAATATTTAAAATTTTCGTCTTTATTAAATCCAGACTGAAAAATTATTCAAAATAGCGTGGACAAATTATAGAATCGTCTTTATGTACAATTTAGCAATGAATAATATTTATTTAAAAACTATTTAATCATTTTTTACACTCCTAATAACTTTACGCAGAATCTGCCTCATGTTTGTTTGGTTTTATTTATATTTTCCTCTGGTAAAATAGTATTTTCAAAATTAAAAAAAAAAATCTTTTGAACTTAGCAGATATTTTTTCTGACTTGGTTCAAATGAACTTTTTCTCAGTAGAAAATATTTAAATTTGTTTAAACGCAAAATTATAGAAAAAAAAAATCATTTTTAAATTTTTTTTCGTATTGTTCCACCACTTCAAAAAATTCGAAAAACATCCCGAGTGTATAAGCGTATAAAAGACATTTTCTTACAAAATTTGGTGAGTGACGCTTTTTAGAAAAGCATTGAAAACAAAATATTTAAATTTTATTGCCGTCGCCAAAAATTGGCTTTTCGTTTAAAAATTATGACTGTAATAATTTTTCATGTATTTTATCCCTAAGTAAAAAAAATACCATTCATTAATTTTGAGTTTTACCATGAAAAGAAAATTAAAATTGAAAAAAAAAAACAGGTTTAAAAAAAACTCGAAGATCGTTTAAGATAAAGAGCTGGAAAGTTGGCTAAATTATTTTTATTTGACACCAAAATAATCCCAAAAGTGCGAGACGAAAAAGCCGCAATGGCAGATTTAACATAGTACCCCCGGCTATAGCCTTTATATGCTCGAACTAAAAAAACAAACACAAAAAACAATTGAGTAAATATAAAGTGAAAAAGAAAACTTTAAAAATGGTGTTTTAGATCATGACCTGATTTGAATCACAAAATGCTTCGAAAACCCGCATTATTTGAAAAATTTCAAATGCTACACACCTATACTTTCTTAAGTTCAGCCTTGAAGTTAGTTTGTTTACTTTAATACAAAAATTAACTTTATAATCATTATTATTTTGCTTTGCGTTTGACTGCAATGTGGTCGTTTCCATAAGTCAAAAGTACTAATTTCAGTCACTGAAGTTGATAAAATGAGCAAAATAATAACATGGAGCGAGGAAAAGCTTTCATTTTCAAAACGTTTATTTTTTAATTAATTTATTTTTTCAAATATCCGATTTTTAAAACAAGGAAAGGTCTTTATGACGTCACAAGTGTTGAACTTTGGACACTACTCCACTATCGCACTGATTGCTGACGCTTGCTGTCTACTACGTTTCCAGTTTAAGATAACTCAGAAAGGAATTAAATATTGCGCTCTACGCTTGTTATCAAACATATCGTTGCCAGTTCATGTGAGTAAATAAGCGAATTAAATATATTGCGCTCGGCTCAAATGGCACTAGTGAATGGCATTTCATCACTTGTGATGTCATATGCAGAAGCGTGAAAAATGAAATTTAGTCTGCACGTCGATTAAAATAATTGTCAAAAAATATTAAACTTTGTCAAATTATTTTAAAACTGGTCAAATCCTATGTTTTTAAGCATGCACTTTCAGAAAAAAAAAACATTATAAACCCCATTATAAAGATTAACCGGCAGGTGCTATGAGAGTTAAAGTGCAAGTTACGTACGAAATAGTCTTTCATTACAAATACAGCTAAAACACGCGATTCTCTACACACACTGTAACAAGTGATGCATAAAAATTTCACTGTTGAATGGACAAAAATTCTTTGAAGGTTTGATCATGGATAATATTCAAATTGGCATTCAACTTCAGGTAACCCAACCTTCTAATAAAACCTGTCATTACTTTTAAATTACCGCGAAAATAGGCATTTAATTTATTCACTCTATTATACTACCATCGTATAATTTCGCACAAGTTAACATTGTGATGAAACGCAAAAACGAAAGTAATAACTTTCTCATTTTCCCGTCGTACTCAGAAATTAAATCCATTACCAGGGACTCTTAGAAAAGTTTCCTCAATCATTTGGGTTTTGGAGGAGGATATGTTGTTGCGGTAGAATTCATTTAAGCGTTTAATAGCCTGTCTCTCTTTTATTGAGATAGCCGCGTCTGCCACAAAAACTCCTCACATTATAATAAGTAAAGGTTATAATTGCAGTGTAAGACTGCCTGTATAATGATATAGGAGACGGGAACGTGATTGTTTGGTGTCAACGGTAAAGCGGGGGCGTATATATTAAAACATTTTTCACGTACTTTCAAAGCTGTAATGTATGGGGTGAATTTTTGAGGTTTCTGGCTATTTCATGTAAAACTCATTTTGTCCCGCACGTTACAACTCATATGTTTCATTAAAAAATAATTTAAAAGTGAAATGATCAACACTTTGATGGTGAAAGTAAGTATCAAAAATGTGCGTGTGATTTCTTAAACAAAACATTTGTTCATTATCTTTTAAAATTATTACTTTTCAGTGAAATACATGAACTAACGTACTAGGTGAAATGGCGGATTTTCTGTGGAATGGCCTTATACAGTGCTGGCCAAATTATTAGACTAAAGAGTTTTTTTCTTTTGTTTTTTTGAACCCAATTTGTGCTAAAATACTATTTATTTTACTGTTAAAGTACAGTACATACTGTACACTGATTATTACGTTATTTTAGCATAATTTTATGTTTGTAGGTGGCAGCACTGTCTGCTTAGTTTATGTTCTTTGTTTATTTACCTACCAGGAACATAACCTCAATCAGCTTAAACAGTTCACTAGTTATTTTTCTTTTGTATGTTATGTTATATTTAAAGTCAGTTTTAGGTAATTAGTGAGTATGTGTATGTAGTATATATAATAGTGAGTATAAACAATTTTTTACCTCCTTTTTTAACAAGTTAAGAAATGGCGTAAACCTTGTGAAAAGTATGCCGAAAAGACTTAAAATGCTCATCAAAAACAAGGGAATCCATACTAAATATTAGATAATTGTTTCACTGTTCGTTAATGTGTCTATAGTTATGTAATCAATAAAAAATTTGCTTTATAAACAGTCTTAGTCTAATAATTTGACCAGCACTGCACATATTTTTTCAATGAAAAAAAAAAGTGAAAATTATTATGTCTCAACAATTGAGGTGCTATATTTCCTTTACATTGTAACCATAGCTTTCACAATCGACAATTTGTTTCCTCCTTGCTTTATTAATAGAGCAAAACTATAAACTAATTCATGCAGAAAACTACCAGAGGTTAACTTCAGATGTCACGCTCGTGACCCAAATAACTTTAATTTTTGGTAACAAAACTATTACTTTTCAGTGAAATGTATGAATACGCGCGGAACAAAACGGCGGATTTTTCCATGGAATCGCTGTATGCATAAATTTTTTCCAGCCGTTAAATTATTATTTATCAACAAATAATATATATTTCCTTTACATTGGAGCCTTAGTTTTCAAAGCCTACAATTTATTTCGTCCTCGGTACATTAACAGAGCAAAAATATTGACTTATTCTTATAGAAAATTACAAGAGGTTGACTTCAGAAAACCCGCATGTGACACATGCAAATAAATTGAAATTTAAGTAACAAAACTATTTAATAAATATATAACTATGTCAAAGGTATCTTTATATAAGTTGTAAAGGTTGCAAAATGTGCTTAATCCTGCTTAATTAAAATATTAAGATCTCTAACAAAATAATGGTGAAATAGGGTTGTTTCCTTCAGTCAAATGTAGTACTTTTTGTCACTGAAATTGATAGAATAAGCAAAAAAAAAAAAAAAAAAAAAACCATGGACTCAGAAAATACTTTTATTTTCCCAACAGTTATTTTTTAATTATTTTTTTAAAATATCTGATTCTTCAAACAAGGCGTGGTCTTTTTGACGTCGCAAATGATGCACTATGGCGCATTTTTCTACGCATTTCTACGCTATGATAATCAAGAAGCGAATTACTATTGCGCTCTACGCTTGCTATCAACCATATCGTTGCCAATACACGTGAGTAAAGATGCGAATTAAATATTTTAGACCGTGAAAATGGCAACACGGAACGGCATTTCATCATTTGTGATGTCATCGGCAGACGCGTTAAACGATGAAAAGCACCGATTTAAGTAATTTTTTTTTAAATATTAAACTTAAAGAAATTACTTAAAAAATGGTCAGATTCTATGTTTTTAAGCATGCTCTTTCAGAAAAAAATACTTTTAAAATTTTGGAAACGACCTCATTATCGAGTATGATTGTCCAGCACGTGACAGCGGAAGGACCCTTTTCGTGAGTACTAGCGTTAACAGAATGCAATGATCAGTCTGATTTTAATGAAAATATTGTGGAGTTTCTTTATTAAGAAAATATTGCTGGAAAATGTTTCGTAATCGTAATAAAAGATAGGGTTAAATTGGCTCATTAACATGTTTAATTTCTACCTTGCTAAAAACAAAAATATTGTTTATGTCAGAGCCATGCAGCATCCCCCTGCTTTAACTTTACGTTTTAAAGGAACTCAAAGGTTAGGAGGATCTCTAATAATTTTTATTGACTTGATGCATTTATTTGTCAGACTATTTGCATTTTACTGAAGCTTTTAAGCATGTTTAATTTCGTGAGCATTTTTTTTTTTTTACGTTTTAACAATCTTGGCGGCAGGGTCACGCCCCCTCAATGCAACTTTTAATGCTGCTTTGTAGTTGTTGCATGTGTTTAGCGGCTTATTTTAGATTTTAATGGTTTTTAATGGCTCAATTCATTTATTTGATGTATATGTTATGCGTATACATTTTTTTTTAATTTAAGGGACAGGAGGGAAATTCACTTTTTTCTGTTTGTAATGCTTATTTTAATCAATTCTTTTAATTTATTTATTTTTATAGAGAGTGAAAGATTTTTGTTTTATTCTAATATGCACATTTAATTTAAATTTTTTGTTATAGGGAGTGGGGGCTTCTGTTTTATTCTAACTATAATACGGGTTTTAATTAAATTATTTTTCTTCCGGTAAATGGGATTTTATTTTGTTCAAACTTCAATGATTAAAAATTTGTTTCGTTACATTAGAATTTTGTTGTCTACTTTGACTTAAAAAGGTTTTTCTATGGAAGAGGGGTAGGGGCCCATTTTGTTGCATATTTTAACCAAATAACTTGTATACTGTGATGGGAAATTTCTATTTAAGTTGAATGCTTATTTAAATCAAATTCTTTGTTCTTCTTAGTTGAGTGGGATTTCCATTTTTTTTATAATTTCATCGCTTATTTCACTTAAATAACTTTTCTTGGGAAGGAGGATCTCTAAAATTTTTTTTTCTTTTTTTAGTATCTTGCCAGAGTTAGCCTTATTAGAAACTCCTGTTCGTAATAGGGCCAATTCGCTATTTTTTTTAAACTGCTAACAAACACAATTCAAACTTACATTTTCACATGAAATGATTTTAGTTCTTATTTTTATGAGTCATCTTATGAAAGTAATGTACAAAAGTTGTACCTTGGTCTGCCTCATTTGGAGCACTTACCTTATGCATAAAAATTGAAGTGTTTTATTTTATTTACTTAAAGACAGAATTCCTTTACTTTAGAATCCGAAGGAAGTGCAATGGAAGAAACATGTTAACTACCAAATTGGATTTACTTCGCAAATACAGTCGAACCCGCTTAATGGAATAGCCATTTTGCCGCGAAAAAATACTCTAATAAGCGGGATATTCCATTAACCGGGGATCAAAATAACACATGACATTGATTTGGTACATTGAAAATGTATTATATTAAGCGGAATATTCTTTTAACCGATATCCAATAAGCGGGCTCGACTGTACGTACTCCCCAATTCCGTATCATTTCTTTCGGACGTACAAATGCCATTATTTTTTGTCTTACAGAAAGTTATTACTTCAGTGGCAATCAACTATAACCTGCAAATAAAATGTTGCACTAAGCTACATTTCCCCGCAGCTAACTTCCGCCTCCTTTGACCCCTAAGTGTTTCTTTCTATTACTCTTTTAATTATATATCTAGTGTAGGCGTCTAGTTGGTATTTTGTCGATTTAGGCCCAGTGCACAATTTGGTCAGTTGCGCTAGAGGCAGTAATTATACATTGATGCTTTCTCGTGATAAAAGTGCCGACCTTGTGAAGCGAGGGAAATTCACCCCTAATTACCCCATAGGAGGTGATCATTACCGGACTTGACTGATGAAGGAAATGGGGTGAATGGTTTCTTAAAGGCTCAGTCTCTTTGCTGAAGGTAATGCAATATTTATAAAAGGAAGCTGCAACAATAACTGCAAGGGGAAATCTCTGGGGGAAAACAGCAATAATAGCATTTTGAAATGACATGCCGAATAATATTTTTTCATATTTGGACACATAAATATGCGGACAAAAACTGATAGAAATGTACTTCCGTGTTACGTTTCGAGATTTCAATAATTTCTGTCCACTTCCTGGAAAAATACAAACAATTTTTCTGTGCATTACAGTGCTGGCCAAATTGTTAGACTAAGACTATTTTAAAAGCAAATTCTTTATTGATTGCATAACTATAGACATATTAACGAACAGTGAAATAATTATCTAATATTTAGTATGCATTCCCTTGTTCTTGATGAGCATTTTAAGTCTTTTTGGCATACTTTTCACAAGGTTTACACCATTCCTTAACTGTTTAAAAAGGAGGTTGTTTTTACTCACTATTATATATACTCACATACACATACACACTATTTACCTAAAACTAACTTTAAATATGACAGAACACACTAATAAAAAGAACTAGTGAACTGTTTAAGCTGATTGAGGTTGTGTTTCTGGTAGGTAGATAAACAAAGAACATAAACAAAGCAGATAATGCTGCCACCTGCAAGCATTAAATTATGCTAAAATAAGGTAATAATCAGTGTACAGTATGTACTGTACTCTAACAGTAAAATAAATAATATTTTAGTACGAATAGTGTACAACAAACAAAAAAAAAAAAGCTCTTTAGTCTAATAATTTGGCCAGCATTGTATATATTTTCACTATTTGAAGAAAGTAGTATCCATCAATTCAGCTAAACTTCTGAGAAAGGACAATTTTTACCTTATTTGTCCTTCATTTTAGCCTTTTGGCTGTTTATTCGCGATTTTTATTATCCGCAGCACTTATGCCATCCAATCCTGCGGATAATCGGGAGTTTACTGTACTGCGCTTCAATTTTTTTTTCTGTTTTTGATAAAAATTTTAGTTTGTAGATGAAGACTTTTTTTTTAAATATATTCGGTGCTATCAAGCTGAGGATAAACAACAATTTTTTTTTCGGACTTTACTTAAACTGTTTGGTGAGTAGTTTAAGATACCTTCAAACACTTTATTGAAAAATACTCACCTGGAAAAAAAAATTCCAACTTTCAATATAACGAAATTAATTTTCCATTATTTATCAAGATCTCTTAAGCAATCTTTGAACTGTCTATCTGCTCCGCTAAAAAATTGCTGCGGTACCTGAAAAACAAATATAAATCGCTTTAAGTCCACGAGCCATTGTCGCATCTTAATATAGTGATAAACAATGCGGCTGGTGCAGTCCCAGAAACGTTAATATACAATAATGCAATATTATACTTAATTTCATTTTCATACTTGATTATTTAATTTAACAACTTAAGTAACTTAGCAGCTTGATATGATATCTAAAGGTTCCTTGCTGAAGATCTGCGATGTGAATTGTATGCAACATGCGTCCAAGATTGATTTTTTTTTGAGCAGTCAAGATTGCTTATTGTTCTCACTTGACAGTTTTGAATTCCTATGATTTTATCCCCCCCCCCCCCCCACGGCTCCCTCTGCAGCACCACCGTCAGCCGGCCGCCTCACGATGCTGCTTCTCTAGCGAAAAAAGTTTACAGGTTGCGTCACTTACTTGCCTACACTTACACATACACCTACACACACATGCACCTACACATACATATACCTACACACACATACACCTACACACACATAAACCTACACACACATACACCTACACACACAAACACATACACACACGCATACATACAGACACCTACACATACACACATACACACAAACACATACACACACACCTACACATACACACACCTACACATACATACAACTGCCTACACACAAACAAACATACCTCCCCCCCCACACACATAAACACGCCTACATACACACACACTCATGATTGCGAAAAACATAATTTGAATTCAAGATGTCAATGTTCAAATTCATCTTTTTTTTTTTTTTACAACGTGAAGACGTTTTTGGATATAGGGATCATAGAAATGAAGCCACGTAAGTTTTACACAGAAAAATTAATGAAAAAATTGTAAAAATATTCAGAAAACTTTTGATGATTGGGGAGCACCCCCATGAGTCACTCTCCTTGCTACAAATGTTCATGCGCTTGAAGTTTTCACTTCGTTAGATATTCAGAAGATTATTAACATTTAATATAATAACCCTTCTCCTCCAATCTATGAAACTGTCAAAAACAGAAAAAACATTGGGAGCGATATTTAAAAAGAAGATGGGGTGATGGGGGAAAACAACGGTCCTATTTGGATTCAGGGGAACATTACGCAAGAAGCAGCAACACACTAGAGTCAGAATCATTTTGTAAGATTTTTTTTTTTTTTTTTGTCACGCAGTGTAATTGCTTCAATATGTGTTTTAAAATATTAAACTTCTTTTACGCCCGAATGGCGCAGGTTTTGCACTGGTTCCTGTTGGTAGATTTTCAAGATGCAGAAAATTGAGTGTCCATGTCGTACGATTATGCGGCGTGCAAAAGGTCCTTCGAGCACTCGTTTGGCTTAGAGTGTTCTCGGCAAAATTAAATTCCAAGTATCGAAGAGAACCAAGTTATTTCCATCTGGTGGGGAAACTGGGCGTCAAAAATTTTCGTGGTAAACGCATTCGCCGATATTGGTGCTACATGAAGTAATGGATGATATTTCTGGGGAGCGTTCTAGGTCTTCAAAAGTTTGTGCCTCTAACGCCGCCGCGTCAGGGGGAAAAGTCAATATTAAATTTTTAATCTAAGAAACTTCCCTTTGAAAACTCGATAAGAAATTGGGAACTATTTGATTTTTTTTTTTAAATTTGCAATAAAAAAGTGTTAGGTTAAAAACAATATGTATGACTACCATTCCTCGTTTTTCTGTGCAACTATTTTGAGATACGTCCTACTGAAGCAAGTATGTAACTTCTTCTTCTGCAAAATAAATAACTAAGAGGAGGAAAGAAACGTAATAAAGAAAGAAATGTGTCAACTTTTATTTTCTTTCTTCATCTTTCTAACAAAATTCAAAAAAGAACAACCGAGAAATATTATTGGTTGATCAACAATGGTAATTTGATTCAAGGTAAAAGATCTTTTTTACAATAATAAATCTTGGGGCTAAAAAGCAACTTTCTTTTGAAATGAGAAAAACATCAACAAAAATTGATTTTGATCATCGTTCTAGAAGATAAAAAAAAGACAGAGAAAACCACTTTTTCCCTTTCCACATCTTAGAATTCCCTAACTAGAAAATATAAGTTCCCTGTTAAGGTCTGGAATAAAAACATCAAAGGCTGTCTTTACCAATATTTTCTCATAGCGAAGGTCTAACAAGGTTTGTTACGCCAGGAAAGAAGAAAAAAAGGAAAAAAAAAAAACCCCTTGGAACTCTAAACGGAACATTGTTTTTTGTTTAGTATAGAATCCAAGACTTTTACAAGCAAAGGAAGCCTTGTTTCGTTCCGCAAATTTTCTTTCGTGCAATTTGCAAATGTTATTTCTATCTATTGAGCTACTAAAGTAGATATTCCATAAAATTCATTGCGAGAAAACATCAATTACTACTTTCAATCACTAACGTTGGTTTTAATTAGTGCGAGATTGTTAAAGGACGTTCAAAATAGTTATAACAAGCTCGTTTTTTAAAGAATAAGAGTGCCACATTTTAATCAATATTTATTTTTGAAACGTACCTACATATTATCTAATTATTGTTTTTCATGCCAAATAAGAGTTAAACACTTTGAAATTTTGACGTTGTGTAGATTAGTTTCCATAAAATTATTTTTTTAGTTTTATTCTTGTTTCATAATGAGACAAAGACTTTGCTATGTAGAAACGATCAGCAGTTTTACATAGAATTATTATTTTAGCTTAACATTGCGTCCTAATAAGACTAAAAAGGAAGCATAAATTTTTTTGACACATAGAAATGATCAGTAATTCTGCATAAAACTATTATTTAAGTTTAATCTTGTTTCATAAGGAGACTAAAAGGAAGCATAAAATGATTTTACTGCGTAGAAAAGATTAGCAATTTTACATAGAATTATTATTTTAGCTTAAGCTTGTTTCATAATAAGACTAAAAGGAAGCATTAAAATATTTTGACTAATAGAAACAATCAATAATTCTACATAAAATTATTATTTTAGCTTATTCTTGTTTCATAATGGGACTAAATGGAAGCATAAAAAGATTTTGCTATGTAGAAACGATAACCAATTTTACATAGAATTATTATTTTAGTTTTATCTTGCTTCATAATAAAACTATAAGGAAGCATAAAAATATTTTGACAAATAGAAACAATCTGTAATTTTGCATAAAATTATTATTTTAGTTTATTCTTGTTTCATAAGGTGACTAAAAGGAAGCATTAAATGATTTTGCTAAGGTAAAACAATTAGAAATTCGACATAATTTTGTTATTTTAGCTTATTCTTGTTTCATGATGGGTCTAAAAAGAAGCACTAACACATTTTTTCTAGTAGAAACGATTAGCTTTGAAAAGCATTCAAAATTTATGCATATTACCGTCATCATATATGAAATATGGCCTTTCAACAAAATACCAAAATTCATACATTGCATTGTATACAATATACTTTGAAACACATGTTTAAAATAAAGTTATAACTGGAGTAAAATACTTTCTTTTCAGGATTGATAAAGTTTCAAAAAAAAAAAAAAAAACTAAACAAAATTTATAAGATTATCTCTGCTGCATGTCTTCTTTAGATGCGTAATTTTAAAATTTTTATCATGTAGTTTTACGAGTATTATTACTTAAGACTAAACGAAAACCTTCGATAGCAAACATAAATGGTATGTAACAAACGTATCTTTACTTACAAATGATGTATGACCAAGTTATTATAGCAAATGTATGTATGGGCAATGAAAACTACCTTGAAGTAGAAACTTATGCAACAAACCTTAAGAACTTGACGAATTCAAGAAAACTGAGGGATTCAGGGAGAGGGAACTGTTATGAGTGAGGTGTGGTTGACAGATTAGAGGAATTTTGTTGAAGATAGATGATGGTTTATGGAAACATAAATTATTTTATTTTTATTTATATCAATAAAACTAAAACTCACACGTGATTTATAAAATATAATTTCTTTGTACTTCTACGCATTTCAACGAATCAAAAATAGATAGTGGTAGGTAAAAATACAATCTAGAGCAAATTTCTAAAAAATATTCCATCAGGACCGAATGCACAGTGAGACTGAATTTCACTTTCAAAAAAATCTTCAAAAATGAAACATTAATTATCATGACGTTTTATGAAATCATTAATTATTTCATTCGGATCCCAAGATCAAAAACTCACACATGATAGAGGAAATAAAAGTTAATCTAACTTCTACGCATTTCCACCAATAAAATGTAGATTGTGGCATAAAGGGGTTACAGTACCTCAGAAATGATCAAACGATAAAAAGGTTTTTATTGCTTATTTCAAAACTAAAAACTATTACAGACACAGGGAAAAGTTTCATCGCTTTAGTTAAAATCGTTAAGAAGTTATGAGTGGTTTTAGGTCGTGCTCGCTATGTGCTCTTATGCAAAAGGAAAACTTTAATTTGCTTTTTCTCGGTGATTTTTTTTTTTTGGTGCGTTTTAATGTCATTAGAATCCCCAAGGGTTTAGTTTTCTATTAAAGATGCAGCTTTAAAGTAATATTTTTTGCAGTAAGGCTAATATATTTAACAAAACTGTGCATTGGATAAGCATTTTATAAATTACTCAAGCGTATAGAAAATGTTATACCTTTAAAAACAAATTGTTTTTAAAAGAAATTACGATTTTTTACATAATTAATCGCAGAAAATGTTTTAAAACATGTATAAGCAAATGAATACACAGATTTTTAGAGATGATTATTTTGATTGCTTAGCTAAAATCTTTTTTTTTTTTTTTTGAATAAGTGCAAAAACAAAAAAGCCTTAGGGATTTTTTAAAAAAATAATTTTTTAAATTAATTTTTCGAATTTTTAAAAATAGGGGAAATATTTTTAATTTTTGAAAATAAATTGTTGATTGCGAAATAAGAGTGCATGTCACGGTTTCAAAAAAAAAAGCTTGAATTAAAAAAAAATGTCTTGAAGGTACTGTGACCCCTAAACGAAAATATTTCGACAAATATCAGCATTATTCTCCATCAGACCTTTCTGTACACCGAACCAGCTTTTTTTCTTCTTATTAAAATTCCTTCCGAAGTGAAACATTGATTATCACGATGGGTTATGAAATCCTTAATTATTTCATTCGGACCCTAAGATCAAAAACTCACACATGATTGATGAAATAAAAATTCATTTAATTTCAATACATTTCAACCAACCAAACGTAGATTGTGGCACGAACGAGTATATTTCGACGAATTTCGGCATGATTCACCATCAGACCCTAGTGCACACCGAACAGTCTTTTTTGTTTCGAGAATTCCTTCCAAAGTGAGATATTAATCATCACGATGGATTGTAAAATCATTAATTATTTCATTCGGACCACAATATCAAAAACTCACACATTGTTGATGAAATGAAAATTCATTGAATTTTCACACATTTCAGCCAATCAAATGTAGATTGTGGAGAAAGAATGATAGAGTAGATGAAAGAATATATTTCGACGAATCACTGCAAAATCGTCCATCAGGCTTTAGTGTACACCGGACCAAATTTTATTTTTTGGAAACTCAGTCCTAAGTGAGACATTAATTGTCACGATGGTTTATGGAAATATTCGTAATTTTATTCGGACCCATACCCCAAGATCAAAACCCGACGTTATAAATGAGATAAAATTTCATTGAATTACTTCCCATAACAGCCAATCAAATGTAGATTGGGGCAGGAAAGAATAAATTTCAACGAATCACTGCAAAATCTTCCATCAGACCTTAATGCACATCGAACCGGCATTTTCACTTTCGAAAATTCCTTCCGAAGTGAAACATTAATTATCCGTGACTTATGCTGAAGAAACAGCAATTCCAACGAAGGTTAACATTTGGGATTGATGATCCAGCGCAGTGCCATTTGTTACCAAGATTTATTTCAATGCGCATAGAATCTATCACTAGGTTTTCACGCATATTGTGCAGTTTGCAATCGAATTTGAATAACTGTGACGGATGGGATGTTCTTTCTTGGAATTTACAGTGCTGTTTTGGAGATAGCGTTGTTTTACGGAAATTGGTGATGGGAAATTTATAGGCTAAATGCATTGCTGCTTCCTAAAGTATAACAAATTGGCTATAAATTTAGGAGTTTCTAGTTTGAGTGTGCTCAAAAACTGTCTACAAATGCATTTGGTATGCACTTCTTAAGTACCGTAGTAATGAAAAATATTTCTTGCTGTACTAAATCGTCACTTCAGAGCAAGAGTAAAAGATATAATCCCAGAAATAACACAAAGATACCTTACTGTTGCTTTGAGGCGATTAATGAGGACTGGAATTAGAAAAAGCATTAAATGCACCCTCCTCAAAAAAAAAAAAAAAAAAAAAAAAAAAAAAACTGTGACCTTCTTCCTCCAATCAACTCTAGTTTGAATTCTGAAACTTTGAATTCAAATTATGTTTTTCGCAATCACGAGTTACGACAAAACCCTACTCATTAAAGTTATTGTTTCTAGAAATGACTCTACCCCCCAAGCATGTCCCTCCTCCTGGGTGGTTACGTGTGTATAGTTGTGTGTGTGCAGGCTTACGTGTGTGCACGTAGGCCTGTGTATGTGTGTAAAGGCGCGTGCGTGTAGGCGAGGGTGTATGAGCATGCGTATGTAGGACATGAACGCCACCACCCAGAAGTGGATTCTGGGTGACAGTGCTCAGGACCAGAGCAGCCGTGCCGGTAGGCGGTGGTGCTGCTGGTTCAAGCTGAAAAAGGAACCACAACGTCAAGGACTGTCAAATGAGAACAATAAGCAATCGTGATTGCTCAAAAAAAAAAAAAAAACATCAAAATGAAGTAAATGCCAAGCATTTCACTGTGGTAAACTATTTATGTGCATGGTGCGGTTCAACTCGTGATTTGAAGGCAAAGCTTAGGTATTTAGCAGTGAGTTGCCGATCATAAAACAGGGCTAAGCAGAACCACATGCAATCTACCAGACATCACTCCTCGAGGGTCCAAGTATCTGTCACCAAAGTGATTTAACCATTTAAGGGCCCCCGAGAATTTTATATATATATATATATATATATATATATATATATATATATATATATATATATATATATATATATATATATATATGCCAGACAGCCCGGTTATTGCATCCCGAGACTGCTGTTTCGGTTTTACTAGAACTCCTCAGTCAGGAATAGTGAATAACCGAGATGGAGGCAGATGCAATATCATTAAAGCTGAGGGTGCCAGCAAACTGGTAGATAAAGTGAATTTTTCTGTCCTCAAAGGAGTTCTAATAAGAACAAAACTGCAGTCTCAAGATGTGATGACTGGGCTGTCTTGTATATTGCATGTATACGAGTTGTTTTCATATTTTTGACTATTGATATATCAAATGATTGATATGACACTGATAAATCACGAAAATTTATTTTTGTGTCAATTGCATAGTTATAGAAGAAACTATACTTTTTATAGCATCGAAGCTGAAACATTTTTAATACATTGCAGAAAATTTCACATTAGTTTTTGTACTAAAAGAAAAAAAAAAAGCCCTAAATGAAAAGAAAGTTTTTACAAAAAGGCTAAAATGATTTTGGATAGGTAAAAAAAAGGACTTATTACAAGATATTTTACACGTACATCGTAGATTGAGTAGCATTAAAAATATTAAAAACGACGAAATGTTGTCATGAAATATGAAAAGGTACTGTGCCCTCGCAGCATTTCTGTGCTAAGAACGGTATAAATTTTTCTTTAAATAAATTAATGAAAACAATTTTCAAGTAAAAATTAAAAAAAAATATTTTTTATGATGGAAATATGATCAAAACATTCGCAATCAAAAATCAGTTTTCATTTCTTATAATGTGTAAGATTAACAAACACACAAAAAAAGTGCATTCTTAACACAGAGACCAGCGATGATATACATATTTTTAAAGTATCATATTTATACAATAGTAAATTTGCTTCACAGTTTACCTGTTTCAACAGTTAGAAAAAATTTTAAAATTGAAAAAAAAAAAAAACTTTTTAAGAAAAAGACAGATGAAAACTTTAAAAAGGCAACATCCAAAATTGTTATCAATAACAGATTTTTAATTTGTTCAAAAGAAAAGAACATATTAAAATTTTTAAAAGGGCAATAGCTAAAAATATTTGCCATAAATAACAGAATTTTAAAGCCTATACAAAGAGAAAAGAGATTAGTTCTTTTTCATTCAACAAATACTCTGATACAGATTTCATATATTTCGTAATCAAAAAAAGTTAAAACCAAGTTGTATCAAATAATATCAAGTACACAATCACCGAAATCCAAGCCATATCAAAATTTTATTTTGTGACAAAATGTATTTATCCCTTTTGAGCATTGGAGGTAATAAAATCTTTGCCCCGCATTAAACCTTACCAGGAAACAAAGCATCGGGAAAGCCTAACAGTGGAGCAGACCAACAAGGAAGAAGGATGGGAAAAAGAAAAATAAAAAAAAAGACCTACGATATAAAATAAAAGAAACCTTCTCTGAGGAAAAAATAGACCTAGACGCTAGTTCAGACTTCTAGCAGACAGACAGAGCAAAGAAAGGAAATATGTTGTATATATAGAGGAGCAACAGTTAGATAGATGTGTAGATAAAAAAAAGGGAAAAAATGGTTTGCCGGCTACAAGGTCAATGGTATTTTGGTGGAATTCTGATCTACGACGACTTGGCGGTCACTCAACTTTGTTTTTTTTTTCTTTAGCTATCTGGTGAGGAAGAAATGTGTACAATGTTATATTTTTATGGGGAAATGTTTACTATGGTATTTGTTGATATTCTTTCGCCTTTTGTCGCTATTGTGAGGGTTGTAGGATTTGTTTACTGGGCTTTAGCCTTTTGTACAACGTATGTAGGAGTTATATTTTAACATTTTGGCAGCTTTTACGATTGGGTTAAGAAAATTTAGAGTAGTTTTCGGCCGTAGACAAGTAAATTGCAGTAAATTTAAATTTTTAATTTAAAAAAAGATTTTGCAATCTTTTTTCCTTTTGCTTTATTGTACAAGCTTAATTGTTTGGTTTCCGCTGACAAAAATAGCACCAAAAACAATGCCTAATTCCAACGTATCTCTACTGTTAGTATTAAATCAAAACGCGTTTCGTGAAATATCTCGAAAACTGATTTCTTGAGTTACTGCCGTTTGCCTGCTCTCGGCGGTTTTAATGTCATTAAGAACTTTATAATGCTAGGCTTAAAATGACAGTTGTTTGCGAGGACAATAGGATTGTTTTAAGATTTGGAGTTAGCAGAAAGACAGAGCAAACAAAGGAAATAAGCAGGACTTAATTTCTAACAAAAGAAGTGCAGGAGCTCCATAGACCCCGGAACTTATTTTTGCTCATAAATAGCTTGAATTTGATCTAAAAGTAAAATTCTCTTTAAATTGAAAGAAGTGCAGAATCTTAGCCCCCGTATGCTCCCATCCAGATTAAACCCTGGAAATATATGATGCATAGTGGAGCAACAGTTAGTTTGATGGGTAGAGAAAGAATTGTTTGCTGGCTACGAGGTTCGTAATGGCCAATTTACACTCGTATACTTATCATACAGATTATATCTACAGCGAATACCGTTATGGTCGTTGGCTTACACAGGAATGTTTTAAAGGGGGCGGGGGGGGGGGGGGGTGGTCCAGGATCGAAGATCCACCGTTCTCATATCATACTCCGACATATTCTTTGATTTTATTGATTGTCGGGAATAAAAAATATTTTTCAAAAAAATATTGAATTATTACTTAGCACTAGTTAATAAAATTAATTTGTTAACAACAGATACTTAATTAAAATGCCAGTAGGAACAAAAATGAATGTATTTACTTTTCAGATAAATAAAAATTAAAACAGCGAAGCAAAATCATCATCGTAGAACAATTTATGTTCACATCAGTTCGATTTTGCAGGGGAAGAAAGATAAAATAAATTTTAATTTTGCATTTTTTAAATCTGAAATTATTATTACCTTTGTTTGGAATTATTTTACGTACTACATACATACAATTATTGTCAATGGAAAAAAAACTCAAGGGCGATTGGAAGGGTCCGGACCCTGAACTTGTGTGCTCCGCTGGTAAATTTTGTACTTCGATGAAGCATTCCAATTAAAGTTCACCTATACAAGTGTTTTTCCAGAAAAAACTTGATTTTATGATAAACAACAAAACCCCGTTTTTAATATAAAATCTGCTTGAGTTAAGCCTTGAAAAAAAATGAAGTCGAAAATTAGTCTCTTTAAATATATCTTAAAAAAACAAACTATGCTTATTTTCGAGATACGTAATTTGAAAAATCAAAAGAACATCAACTACGGTCAAGTGAGGATAAAAATAAATTTGCGATTGCCTAATAGAACATAATTATTTAAAATAGAAAATAAATAAACCAAATAGAGTAGATTAAAAATAATATATAAATTAAAGGTTAAAAAATACAATAAAAAATAAAATTTACATACATTATGTAGTTATTTTTAATTTATTCAACATAAAAAATTAGTCTTGCACTTGTAAATCACTCATTACAAACGCACCCATCTACTACAGTCAAGTGAGCTAATAGTCAAACTGTGATTGCTCAATAGAACAAAACTATTTACAATAGAAAATAAATAAACAAAATATAGTAAATTAAAATTTAAGAAAATAAGAAATAAATGTCAAAAAAAAAAAAAAAACAATAATTAAAAAATGTATAATATGATGCAGTTATTTTTAATTTCTTTTAAGACAAAAACTTCGACTTACACTTGTAGAACACTTACTCAATGAACACTTACCAATTCGACCTCGCAGTTCAAAGAAAATCTGCAGCCAAACATTGCAATAAAGTTATCAGTCAAAAAGCAGTCTATTGCTATTGTTTATGTATCGGAATTAAATGATATTTAATGTTTCACACACACACACACACACACGCACACACACACACATTAAGAGTAAGTTATCTGTTTGAAATGAAAACTTACCTGAACCGGGATCGACGTCGCCGTTAGATGAAAATCTGTAAAAGTTGTTTCCATGTCGATAGCTGTAACATGCAAGAAAAACAACATTTAGAAAGCGGTTTGTTAGGGGCCATTCATTAATTACGTAAGGGCCCCGATGGGGAGAGGGAGGGTTCGAAAAATCTCTACATACCCTTACTTGGGGGGGGGGTAATGTTTTCCAAGTCGATATTTTATATTAGAAATCGCGCGGTCAAGTGGTTTGGCAGGGAACATATTTCATATGCGTCCGAAAGGTAAAAACATATTAGGATGAGCTGTTTTTTACTTGTTTTACAAAGAATGAATAGTGTAAAATATAATAAAAGTATCGCACTATGTATGGCATATTTTATTTTTAACTAGTATCGCATCATGTATTTGAAAAATAAAAATCTTCCGTTTACGTCATGCTGTAAGTTTTAGTGTAACTGATCCTTTTGTAACAACATTATACTATTTGGAAAAACGAAATGGAATCTTATGTAAGAATAGGGGGGGAATATTTGAAAGATCTTACGTATCCTTACAGGGGGCAGTGGGAGGGGGTGAAAAATTGCCTAAATCATCCTTACGTAATTAATGAATGGTCTATTATAAGTATTATTATATAGTGGTATTAATTATTAGAAAATAAATAATGTTGCTTTGTTATATCAGGAACACATAATAATAATAATAATAATAATAATAATAATAATAATAATAATAATAATAATAATAATAATAATAATAATAATAATAATAATAATAATAATAATAATAATAATAATAATTATTATTATTATTATTATTATTATTATTATTATTATTATTGTTATTATTATTGTTGATGTTGTTGTTATTATTGTTATTATTATCATTATTATTATTATTATTATTATTATTATTATTATTATTATTATTATATTAACAAAAACATTGCAACACACGTATAGAACACACACTGAGCACCGGCTCGACATCGCAGTTAAAGTATGTAAATCTGCAAATACAGTGCCTATGTCAATCGTAGGGACAAACAAAGACAACAACACTCAAAGAATGGTTTATTGCTGTTATTATTATCTAGCGAAATTTAATATTGAAAAAATGTTGTTAAATGTTTCGTTTATAGCACATTTTTTCATTAAACAAAAATCTTGCGACGCCGTAGATCTCTCCCTGAGCACCTGGTTGACATCGCAGTCAGAAGAAATTCTGTAAATGTTGCTTCTGTGTCAATAGCAAAAACATGCAAAGAAAACAGCATGCAAAGCGCTGTTATTTGTCACTGTTATATTATTACCAAGATCAATATTAGAAAAATGAAAACGTAATTTAATGGTCTGTAAAAAGGTTCACATTTAACACATTTAAAAAAACTAATCTCGATGCCCGTTTTAAGCTGTTTAAAATAGATTTATTTAGTAAATTCTATGTTATGAATTATATACATATTTTCAAAAACGTTTCATTGTATATGTTTCAATACCGACGTAAGTGCCTTTTAGTGCGAGTTTTTTTTTTTTTGGTTTTATGGCGGTATTTTAATGCTAACATGGTGGAAATTTTGAAATGAAATACAACTACAAGTGAATAAGCATAATAGTATAGAATATTTCCAAACATGCTTAAATAAAATTCAGCCCCACAGGCATATACTTGTGTTATTTCCTTCTACTAAAAATTGATGTAATTTGCGTTTCTTGCGGAATTAAACTGGATGTAGTACTATATACTATATTATAAAATATTGCATGAATGTGTTTGTGTATGTATTTATATTTTATGTCCTGTAGTCAAATGGCTTTTATGTTTTCATGCAGTCAGTTAGTGATGGCAATACAATGCTAGCATTTCTATACTGTTACCGCAATCATAAAGTTATGTCAGTTATTGATAAAGCATAAGCCGAACATTGCAAAGTTGCTATTGGGATAGTTCAAAATTGTTTCTAAAGCTATGAATTATTAAAGATTTTATAATTTTTTTTTAAAGTTCTTACTAAAACTGAGAGCTTTTATAATTCAATAACTACTTCTAGTCTTGGTTTTCATTAAAAAGTGTGGAAAAACAAAACCATTAAATCCAGTGTCTCTCCTTTTCTTTTGTATCATTTTTAAACTTTGCAAATTACCCCAATTGTAAGTTTATTGCTGTGTTCTTGAGCTAGAAAGAGTTTGTTATGCACTCGGCATAATGCGAAGTGGCTGTCCATATTTTCATGACATATTATTCAGCCTTAGATACCTTCGCATATGTACACGCTATGTATTACCCTTCCCCCTAATCTCTTTTCATCTCGTCTGCTACGATGAACGAGAAGAAATTCAGTTTTTCACTATTCGGGATCTTCAAGAAACATCGACATGGAATAGAAGGGGGACAAATCCTTATCTGTCGAATTTATGATTTCTTTCATTTATTCCGCAACCACCCTTTCGCTCATTCTATCAAAAGAGCAATGGAATAAAAGTACATAAATTTCTAACTTCTTTCTTTTTGGGCTCAGCCATATTCGATCAAATCCAATTAAATTCCTGACTCACTTGTGTCAAAGCCAGAGCACGGAAGAAACTCCCACCAAGGAATTTTAAGAAAAAGGGAGAGACAGACACTGATAAAGGAAAGGGAGAAACTCTGATGGAAAAAAAAAAGGAATGAAAAAAGAGGGTAGGGATATTTAGGCGGAGTCGGGCCTCTATTCATATTAAACCCTTCTTACATATTCAATGGCGTCTTAGACTACAGAGAGAAATGTCCTCCTCCCCCATTGGACAGATCTGGGCGCATCTCCTAGGCAACCAGCTGTCTCAGAGACGCATAAGGATGAGGATGCTAAGAGGCAAGGGATTCTTCGCTCTCAAATCACGAGTCATCCCCTTTATGTAGATTCGAACGGAATTCGAAGGAATCGGACGCTTGATTGGGATTGGTTCCTTCTATTCGACGTGTGTCTATTTCATTCGCTGGCCCTTCTTTTACTTCGTATCTTATTCCAAAGACTTTTAAAGTCTGTGAGTTACCAAAGATTCGACTTTTTTATTTCTCATTTTGAAGAAGTATGTCCTGCGTTCGAGTATGTATATGAAAGCGTCTTTTGGAGTCAGATTTAAATATTTACTTTGTGTTCTAAAAATCCGGCATGCACTTGCTTTTAAAGAATTTACATGAACCAACCTTACCAGGGGAAATCTTTATTCCAATGAATGCGGAATTCGAAAGAAGCTACTTCGGATTTCGATATTATTCCTTAATAACGGTGGAGGTAGTAATCGATAAAAGGGGAATAGGAAACATATGAGCAACTCGGTGTGCAATAGGAAGATTAGCATACCTGTCGATGATATTTCTCTCATTAGTACTACTTGCACTAATAGGGGAATAGGAAAATTATGCCTTAACAACTGCGAAGGTAATAATCAATAAAATAGGAATAGGAGAATATGAGACACTATAGGAGTGGTTATACCTCAATAACGGCGAAGAAAGTAATCCATAAAAGTGAGAATAGAAATAGTATGAACCACACAGTGTAGTTTCAGTAGGAGCATTAGCATACCTGTCGATGATATTTCCCATATTAGTACAGATTTTACTAATAGGGGAATAGGAAAATTATACTTTAACACTGGTGAAGGTAGTAATCGATACAAAAGGAGTAGGGAAATATGAGTCACAATAGGAATGGTCATTCCTTTGTAATGGCTGAGGTAGTAATCGATAGAAGATGAATAGCCACACAGTATAGTTTTAGTAGGAGCATTAGCATGCCTGTTGATGATATTTCCCGTATTTGTACAGATTTTATTAATAGGGGAATGGGTAAATTTTAACTTAATAATGGCGGAAGTAGTAATCGACAAAAGAGGAATAGGAAAATATGAGTCACATTAGGGATGGTTATGCCTTAATAAACGCTGAGGTAATAATTGATTTAAGAGGAATGGGGAAAATTAGAGCCACATGGTGTACTTTCAGTAGGAAAATTAGAAAACCTGTCGATGAAATTTCTCTTATTAGTATGATTTGTGCTAACATTAATAGTTATACCTCAAAAGCGGCGACGGTAGCAATTAACGAAAGAGAAATAGGAAAAAAATATGAGTCGCACAGTGTAGTTTCAGTAGGAGTATTAGACATTCGATACTTCCCTTAAGGTATTCATCGATAAAGGAGGAATAGAAAAATATGAGTTATACGATGTACTTTCAACTGAAATGTTAGCACACTTTCTCTTATAAGTACGATTTGTGCTAATAAGGGAATAGGAATAATTATACCTTAACAACGGCAAAGGTAGTAATCGATAAAAGAGGAATAGGAAAATATGAGTCACACGATGCAGAGTAGAAAGATTAGTATACTTGTGCATGATAATTCTCTCATTAGTACAATTTGCACTAATATGGAATAGGTAAATTGTAAATGGCGGGGATGGTAATTGATTAAAAAAATAGAAAATGTGAATCACAATTGGAATGGTTATGCCTTAATAGTGGCAAAAGTAGTGATCGATAAAAGGTGAATAGAAAAAAATATGAGGTACACAGTCCAGTTTCGGTAGGAGTCTTAGCATACCTGTCAATGAAATTTCCTTTATTAATACAATGTGTGCTAATAAGAGAAATTTCATCATTACATTAGTATAAATGCCGATGATATTTTCATTATCATTCCAATTTATATGTTATCTGATTTTAAGAGGATAAAGTGATTTTTTTTAAAGAACTGATTGGCACATAAAGCATTGTATTTCAGCACATAAATCCATCAAATTCACACTGGATATTAAGTTGATATTAAAGCGCATTTAAAAGCAATGTTCTGGAACACTATTTTTCTCTATCTAACAAATCATGTAAGCAAATGTTTTTTTTTGATGAAAGATAAAAAGTTGAAGTCGACCTTTAATGTTTGTTCCCCCATTAAAAAAAATAGTAACATTTTTTACCGTCAACAAACCACATTCCCCTGTCTTCTTTATCAAATTTCAAAAAAAAAAAAAAAAAAAAAAAATGGGCAAAAGTAAGATTTTGTTGTTTGTTTTTTATAGTAAATGACCAGACTTTTTACAACGTCGTAAAGTTTTTAATAGTTTGCACTATTGTGTAATTATAGAAATTATAACACGGCTCTAAGCTACGATATTGATTAAAAATTATTTGATCTATTATTTTTTTTTTTTTTTTTAGATTTTTGTTAATATACCATGTTTCGCAAAAAGAGGAGAGAGAATTAAATATTTTTTTACTGGAAACTGCTTAAACCGAAAATATAGGTTAATGACGACAATAAGACAAAAGCTTCATTCATTATGCAACAGGGAATAAAAAATATGCCATAAATCTAAGTAATACAAACTATTCATATTCCTTTTTTTTTTTTTTGTAATTAGAAATATTTTTTTCAAATTTAAAACATTTCTTCTTTATTTTGTCTTGAATTTCTTAAATTTTATTTTAGGCACACCATTTTTAATTTAATGACTGTTTCGAATCATAGAAAAAAAGAATGATGGATGTTAAAAATCTAAGATTTTTCTTATCTATGATTTTTCCCCATTTTTTTTCCATGTGTTTCTTGCAATGAAAGCGACGCAAATGTGCTTTAGCCATTTTATCACGTACTGACAATAAAGTAAAGTAAACGGTTGCAATAATCTTTTTTTTTCATAAAAACAAAACATTTTACAACATTTGTTATTGTTGTTATTATTATTATTATTATTATTATTATTATTATTATTATTATTATTATTATTTTTTATTATTATTATTATTATTATTATTATTATTATTATTATTATTATTATTATTATTATTATTATTATTATTATTATTTTGTAGTTTTCTAGTTTTGTGGCTTACTACTCCATTTGAATAGATATTGTTTTTGATAACCAACATTAATAGTAAAACACACAAATTTCCTCAAAGTTAAAAAAAAAAGTCAATGAACTGAAGTCTATAAAAAAAACTACATACTGATGGCAAGTGCAATTTGCCGATTGCAACATTTTCTGTCACTTCATACTTCTTCTGCTAGTTAATCTATTTTCTTCTGCTCAAACGCAATCCCACAGATATTTAATTGAATGCGTGAGATTGATACGTTGTGCACTTTGTCAGAATTCGCAATATCTTAAACGCTCTACCGTGAAGGGCAAAGAAGTATAAGTTTCCTTTCCTCTTGAAAAAGAAATATTTCCGAAAAATTAATAAAAGAGCAGGCATCTGGACCCAAAATATACAATTCAACGATTCCGCCACGACAGGAGGGTTGAAGTTCGCAATAAGGGCTCTAGAAGGACTTCTTCTTTATTGAGTTCCCCTTCGACCCTTGTCCGCCCAAGACACAAACGGTCTGGGCGAAAGTGAGCTAAGTATGAGAAATAACATTTCCTTTGTAATATGTAGGTGACGGTTTTAAAACGGTCTTAAGTGTGAGCAACAATCAACGTTACCATATATTTTAAGTCTTTAAAGGTAACATTCCTTCTCAGCTATCTAGGCGAAAAGTTTTAAAGCGGTCTTAAGTGTGCTAACCAATCAACGTTATCATATTTATTTAAGTTAATATTTTCTCTCTGCTACGAAGGTAAAAGTTTTACGGTCAAGCAACAATCAATATTACTATATTTTTTAAAGTCTTTAAAGAGCATTTCCTCGCTGTTATGTAGGTGAAAGGTTTTAAAAGATCTAAGTGGAGCAACAATCAACGTTACCATAATTTTTTAAGCTTTTAAGTAACATTCTTTCTCTGCTATATAGGTGAAAGATTTTAAAACGGTCTTAAGTGTGAGCAACAGGCAACATTACCTTATTTTTAAAGTATTTAAACAACATTACATCTCTGTTATGTAGGTGAAATGTTTTAAAACGGTTTTAAGTGTGAGAAACAATTAAATTTACCAAACTTTTAAATTCTTTAAATAACATTCCCTCTCTGCTATTAAGGTGAAAGGTTTTAAAAAAGTCTTAAGTGTGAACAACAAACAACGTTACCATATTTTTAAAAATCTTTAAATAACTTTCCCTCTCTGCTATATAGGTGAAAGGTCTTAAAACGGGCTTAAGTGTAAGCAACAATCAACACTACCATATACTTTAAAGTATTTTACCGTATTCTTGTTCTTAAAGAAAGGGAGGGGGCACGTTTTGGGTACAAAAATATGCTTACAAAATGCTGTTTTTTCAATAATCTGTTTCTAATTGCTTAGTTCTTCTTTTGCTGAAAAAAAGTTTTTATTATTATTTTCTGGATAGAGCTTACATCGAAAAAAAGGCTAATTTATTAAAAATGTTTTTTTTTTTTTTTTGAAAAACATTTTATCATTTATTTAAAAATAAAACAGTTCAGAAACATAGCTGGATTTCGTTTCAGAAACGTTTTTCTTGCGGTTGTTAAGTCGCATTCAAATTAGCATAATTTTCAATTTTTTCAAAGACATTACTATTGTGCTTAAAAATTTCAAATAATTAGTTTTTAATTACCAGTTTCTATAAAACTAACGTAAATACATTAAGCATAAACAGCTTGTGAAGTCAAGATGATTATGTGGCATAAAGTATGTATCAATGTTAGTTTGTCGTAAATTTTTCAACAATTCATTTAAACTGAAAACTAGATTCTGATGTATATAGGTACAGTATTACCAGATACGTTGTAGCGTTCATTCAGGAATGTCACAAGGTAAATATACAAATTGCTGAACATTATCAAGATTAGTGCTTAGCTTTTAAAAATATTAAACTCAAAAACTGAAGGAAAAAACTTTTATTCGAAACACTTGAAGAATTTTTGACAAGAATCAAGTAATATTTAATCTAATTTACTCAAATGAATCAGCAATACAACTGTATCAAAATACACAGCATAACATTAAAAGACACATCAGGTATGTAACACACTTGTAATTCTACCTTTCAAAGCCTAAATGCAATGTAAAATGCAGAAAATTTTATCACAGTTATTAAAACCAGTTTTTTAATACAATTAGTTTTGCACCAAATTATTATCGCAAAATTAAATTTGAACCTCGACTTAATTAATAACCTGGTAATTTCAAACTAGGAAATATATTTAACTCATAAATTTATTGTATCTTCCTAGTAATTTTTCATTTTATTAGGTTGTCCGTCCTTTTCCTAGCACTTTTAAATTTGGAAAAATTAACTTAACTGCAAAATATGAAAAGCAACTCTTAAAGAGTAATTACCACGCCTAATTCATACTTTTGTTGCATTGTTTTCTATCCGACTTAAAATCTTTCTATCTCTTAATAGAGTTTCCGATTGACTATTATTGGTGTTGAAATTCGAACTGAACAATAAAAAGTGTGCACAAAGTTTTGCCTAAAAGTGCTTAATTATTTTTTCGGCATTTTATTCATTGATGCTATCTATTCAGCTGTTGCATCATTTATGATTTTTTCGTTATTTTTTTTTTTTTTAGCTGGCGATAATTTTACAAAATATTTTTCAAACGAAATTTACCCTTAAAAAAGGATCTTTTTTACCTCGAGGCAACATTTTCCCTAACTCATGCTGTAATTTGTTTCAACTTAAGTTGTTAACATTTTAATTGTTATTTTAGAACAAATGAACTTTTCTTCTACTTAAATACCAATGATTTAAAGCAGAGTAATTTAACAACAGATCATCAATGCAAACTAGTTGGTGTGAGTTAGATTAAATTAATGATCACTAAAGTAATGGAATTCATCTTTCCCATTATGATTTTCAGACCGAAAATACATATCTCACTATTCTCCCGAAGCTCATTTTATATACCGTACCGGCCAGAAAAACCAATGAAGCAGATAACAGCGACTTTTTCAGTTTTTTTTTCCGAAACCTTGAAGAAAATTTCACTCTTTTTCATCTTCAATTCTTCACTCCACTTTTTAGAAAGAGAAAAAATATCTTCTTGACTTTGGCGGGAGTATAACTTTTACAATTTATCATAAGTTGGAAGATTTACTTTTCGTATATTTTTTTTCCTATCTGAAAGTTATTTCAGGAAGTGAAGTCAAGCAAAACAGTCGAATATCGAAGATTATGATAAAATTAGGAATCATAAGTTCACAACTAGCTGATTTAATTTCAAATACATTTTAAATTTAATTGCAACACAGACGAATCATTTTTAAATGTTAAACATTTTGCCGACTGTATTAACTTATTTATTGAGTAACTAAAAAAAAAAAAGAATATGTCGATCTGAATATAGCATACAAGTTAAAAGAAGAAAATAAGAAGTTAAAGCTAAAGAAATGCATGATATGATAAAGATTTTTTTATCATGACGAAAGATAAAAAGAAGCTCATCTGAAGTTTCTTAAAATCTACCAAAAAACATGAAATAAAAATAATCTGAAACAAATCGAAGTTTTACACGATTAAAAGAGTGAAAACAGCAACTAATATGAAAAGAACTAGCTGCGTTGCTCGGCTTTGCCCGGTCTATTTTGAAACAAAAATTGTGTCAAGTGACGTAAATTCAACAATAAGGCATAAATAAAAGAAAAAAATCATCATGCAAAATTTCCCCTCCAAGCAATGACGACAGATATTAAAATACTTTTAAGAAATTAAAATAAAATGAAAAAGATGGAAATAATGGATTCAAAAAGCGTTACCGTGGAAACGCAAAATAAAATGGTTGAAAGCTTGAATAGAGAACAGATTTTTGAACTTCATTTAATTCGCTTGTAACTTTTCTTCTAATGGAGATAGAGGGTTAAACTTCCGACCGTAGGTCGAGTTAGATCTGGAGTAAAAAAGGTAGTTCTTTTCAATGGTGTCAAAAAGAAAACTGTCGGACAATTCCTTCACTTTTTATTGATAAATTTAATGAAGAAAGTAGTGCCTAAATTTCAGCTAAGCCTAAACAAATTCGAGTTAAAAACGGAAATAACTCCCGCCGCAATTAAGTTAGAGCGTTGGAACAATTTGCGTAGAACGCGGAAAATTCTTCCCTTTCCAACGATATATAATATTACTAATTGCAAGTAATTTTTCACCCCCATATTCGAGAATTTATGTGAAAACTGGCCCTAAATTTTAATAAAAAAAGGAACTATTCATCGAATTGTTTTCGAACTTGTCTGGAAACCTTCTCAGGACTTAAAGAAACAAATTGTGAAAATTTCAGCGAAATCGGCCGGGTAGTTCTCGAGTTTTTTGAGTTCAAACACACAGACGCTTTTTGGACATATCATTTTATACTATGTAGAGATAAGTTTCAAAAATTAAATATTAATGGGATATAACAAATTGATACGACTTTTTAAAAGCATGATTCAAAAACATTTACTTGAAAAAAAAAACATGCATTAGCAACTTTAAAAATGTAAGATTGAAAAATTATCAACTGAAGAAATGAAACCAAAACATAATAATTATGTTAAAGTTTTACTATCAATAAATATTTTGTTAAAAAAAGGCAGCGAAAAACTAAAATATTTTTAAGATTATTAATATCTTTTTATTTCTAAAGTCGTTGGAGATAAGTTATCATCAGAAAAGTTCTTGACACAAGATTTAGGTAATTATAATAGACAGAATAACAAATAAATGGAAAAATGAGAGAAAGGAAAGAAATTAAACAGGTTAAGAGGTTAAAATATTTAAAAAATATACAGTAGCTCTGTACAAGAGTTGCAACTAACAATTCATAACTAAACAATAAAGGTAAAAACTAGGATGCTATAAATAGTGCTTGACTTAAAGATATAAAAGAAGCTTCATTGGTTTTAAAAATGTTCAAACTTGCAGTATGCAAATCAGTTTTTTAATGTTATTAAAAGATCAATGTGTGTTTGTACAGTAGCGTTTAAATTTCAAAAATAAATAAATAGATAAACGAATAATAGAGACCAGGTGTAATGAAAGGGTCATTTTCTAATTTCTTTGTTTCTACTTTTTTTTTTTACTGTAGATTAACAGTTTTTCGCCTTTTCACTCTTTTAAGAGCTCCCTTGTTCTTTTTCCAAGGAACGAGAGAAAACTAATTTCCGTAAACTAAACGTTTCTTCAAAATTGCTTGTTTCGAGTCATTAAATAGTAACGATTTAATAATAAAAAAAAAACAACGTGTTGTAATAAAGCACTTTGACTATGATGACAAGCTCAGAAAAAAGTAGGATTTTAGAAACAACAATTAATCTAGAAAGAATAAGTTTCAAAATCAAATGTTAACAGGATATAACAAATTGATACGATTTTTTAAAAGTGTGATTCAAAAACATTTACTTGAAATGAAAAACCATGCATTGCAACTTTATAAATGAAAAGGTTAAAAATAAAAAATCAACTAAAGAAATGCAACATTAATATATTAATGCCATAATATTATATAAATATATAATACTTTATATATTTATATAATATAGTATATAAATTATATTATTAAAATGCAATTATTTTTTATTGTAAATTTTATCATTTAACAGAAAACTTTAAATATGCACACATAGCTCCCAAAATGTTTCTAAAAACCAATTTAAGTAAAGTAAGGTATTGAAAATAGTACGCTCATATAATCCCAAGCAAAGCTGCCAAAAGCTTTATTTTTCCTTTAAAAATAATCAGTACAACGAAGATCTTTGATTTCTTTTGGAAACCTCAACAATGCTTCATAAAATTCAAGACTTCTGGGGAACTCTAGTGGGAAACGTTGCTTTAGATTCTTTAATTAGAACGCAAGCCAAAATGTCCTTGTTTTATTCTCTGCTCTTTTTACCTATTACTTTCAAAATCTTAATTTTTAAGGAATTTTCTCATCTTTAATCTATTTTTAGCTTTAACTAATCAACTAACTATCATCTTTAACTAATCTTAAAATTGGACTGTTGAATCTATTTGAATTTGCTGACGTAATCAAACTTATTTACTCTCTGAAATGTTAGGAATTTTCTACAGTCAAATAAGAAAAAATTTCATGTAAGTATTGGTTTGGGCTCAAAAAATTCAACATGTATTTACAGATAATCAATATGCATAAATTTATTGATGCGAAAATTTCATGGAAATTCCAATGAATAAAGTAAGGGAATTTCGGTGAGAGTCGTTACATGCTTCTTTTTAACATATTTGACTCCTCCCCATCTTGACCTTACCCCCCCCCCCTTCCTCTCAACGTCCATAACATGCTATATTACTTAAGCATATTGTACTTTTAAATATATCATTTCATGCAGAATATCTCATGTGATACTTCTTGTTACTTCCTTCTTTCCTTAGGTCCCAAACTGTCAGAATTCCAATAACTCCTCAACCCTCAAAGCGTGTAGTCATTTGTGGATGATCCCTTAAGTTTCCCATTTTTATCACAATGTGTCGACCGTGACCTTCCCTCCCCCTTCTCGCACTGTGTTTTTCTATATTACTTAAGCATATTGTAATAAATATATCATTTCAAATCCAAAATATTTGATGTGTCTAATCTTGTTACTTCCTTCCTTCCTTATATTCTAATTTGTCTAATTTGTTTCAACTTCCTTTCAAAGCGTGACTCATTTGTGGATGACCCCTTTTTCTTGGCAGAAATCCAATATGTAGTCTTCATAATACCGTCAAACGTTAAATAATTTTCAAAAAAAATTATAAAGATGTAACCAATTTGCTTTGCGTGTGTGTGGGGGGGGGAGGGGAGATCTTAGCATTCTGATTTACATTTTGCTTTAAAATATATATATATATCTACAAAAGTCCCATATTCTTGTACGCATAAAATTTCACCGTCGGATTGAAAGTCACACGCTTCCAAAATATGATGCCCAAAACAACACTGACCAAGTAAAATGTAGATAAAAAATTCCGGTAACTTTTTATTATTTCTCCGACTGATGGATATTTCAAAAAAAGAAACAGTAAAAGAGGATCAGTATCGTGCTATTGGTATTGGTCACGCATTCTAAAGCCTTCGAATGTCCACTCGGTGCATAGATCTATCACTCAGGCGGCCATGGAAGAGTTTACTTTACGTTTTATTTATTTTATTTATTCGTTCGACTTCGCCTTAAACTTTGAATGTTAGTCATTTCCCTTCAATTCTTTTTTGGAAAAATTTGAAACCGGTCGTGCAGTTGGGAACTTTTTTTCATTTATATTTTCTTTTTTACTCTTTTGGACTTGGGAGTAATCTAGTCGAAATGGAGATGAAGGAAATGTAAAAGGAGATGTGATAGAGAAGAGAGAAAAGGATAAAGTTTCTTTCTTTCTTTCTTTTTTTTTTGTTGCTTTGTTAGGTTCCTTAACTTTGGGGACTTCTTTTCATTCTTATTTTACTCCGCGCACTAAATCCTACGTTGAAAATCAGGGAAGGGCATATCCATTTCCTGTTAATTCACTAAAAGTTTAGTACCAATGTTTCGATTAAATATTCATGTAAATCACTTTTCATTAAAAGAAATTGTTGAGAATAAAAATGAATCTTTGTAATGCACAATACGTTTCACGTATGTTCTCTTTTTAACTAAACAAATTTCCGATATTCCTATCTCAAAATCATCATTAAAACAGCTATTAACTATTTTCTTCATGTACTAAATACTTAATTTACTTTCATCAAAAGCAACTTTTAATTTGCATTTCTTAAAAAAAAAGAAAGAAAAAAAGAAAAAGAGCAAATTTTTTTTTTTTTTTTTTTGTCAAACAGGGATTTTTAATTGGAAGTTCTTTCGTAGTTTATTTTACTTTTTTTCTTCTTATTATTTTTTTTATAGAATGAAGCTCTTCAAAAATTCTTTATTGTAGGCAATTTTCAGTTTAAAAAATGCTAGGTCTCGTGAAGATGGGCAGCATTTTTATTATTTACTTGTTCATAATGTTAGTGTTAAAAAATTGATTTGCAAGTTTAACTTTGGCTACTTCTTAAAATACTGTTACAGAACTCATTCAAGCAACGGCTGCTCTTTTATTGTGAGATTTTAATTTTAAACTTCCAAAAAAGATTGTCTTTATATTTTATAATTTGGTTTTAAATAAAATGCTAGCGCTGGTCACGCAGTAAAAGTCTCATAATTTTTACATATTTACATTAGTACCAATCAATATTTGTCAAGACATTTTTCATTTTAACTACAATATGTGTCAAACTGAAACATAATAGCTCTCAAACTCTACTCACTTAGATTCATTTGTGACCAAAAATAAAGAAGGACTGCTGAAGAATTAGCTGCGTGCCCGGCTTTGCACGGGCTACCTAAAAAATGAAAGAGATGTCCAATTGATGTTTTTGTAGTACTCTGACATCAGTTTCAAACGCATTGAGATTGATTACTCGAAACTAAAGCATCAAGACTTACTAAATACCACTAAGCATTAATTTATTACCAAGTCATCAACAGGAAGGAAAAAGAGAGTTTTTATGATTCGAAAACTCACCCATATGAGGAGAAAAGTCCAACAAAATAAACATAATTCGTCGCACATCTTAAATTCATCGAAACATGAGGCTGGTAATGATAAACTTACACTACAATAAATAAATATAACAAAGAACATTCATTCATAACACATTATAACAAAGCACATGAAAGAAAACTTTCATATGCTGATAATAGTTAAGAACGGCTGTAAAAAAGTAAAAAAAAATGGGGAGACGACAAATAAAGGTTACGTGCGAATAGAGCAACCGATTAACCCGGTTGGTTGTTTTGATGACATCAGTCTCGATGAAACAATTGTTAAAACGTTATTTATTAACAGAAATGTGAAATGGCAACAGAAACAAATAAAAATTATTGCTTAGAATAATCGAAGTAAAAAGAAACGGAGCTAATTTACGCTAAATTTCTAAAAGAAAAAAATGCTTTAAAGAGTAGTTTTAGGATTTATATATCAGAATGAAAGAGAAATTAAAATAATTTAAAATAAAGTTCTAATTGGAAACGTTGTTTTAAGATTTGGACAGCAGCCAAAATTTCCCTTTTAAAACAATTATTAGAATTTTATTTTCTCCCCCATATGCAAAATGGCAACAGGAAAGAAATAAAAATTCCTGGATAACGTAATGTTAATTAACATTTTAATTAATATCTCCGTTAATTAAAGTCGTGCAACTACGAGATTGGTCTTACTGTTTTCTCTGGAAAATTTCGAATCGATCGGTACCTTGTTCGGCTCTCAAATCGCAGCGGCTCTTGAGAAAATCGAGCTTCAGATTTTCAAACAGACGCGATCAGATTTTAATAGTATGGTTATTGATACTCTATACCTCATTTGTTTTTTTAATTAGTAAAACTATAAGAGTTTAACCTATAGAGAAATCTGAGATTATTTAAAAATATGTTCTGTTTTTATTTTTATCTATAATAAGCGGCACCAAGATTAGCGGTCATTGTAACACAGTTTCTATTTGGACGGCAACATCAAAGCTCTGCTCTCCACCTAATAGACCTCCAGTTTACTTATATGCGTAGGCGACGTTATGTCTGTGAATGCGAGCCTGAAAATGATCAGACATAACTGTGAAAAATTTTAGGTATGTTTATTTTGGACTCGATTTTCAGAAAGATGTATCGAATACAAGGAAAGCAACATAATATCCACATCATCTGCTCGGTGTGTTAAAAGAAATCCGAGGTCCTGAATCAGGGGCTTTATGACCTTGAACCGACTGCCTTATTTGGCTACGAAATGACCCTCTGGGGAGTTGCAAGAACTCCTGCAATGTGGGTACATGAACTCAGAATCATCTAGTTTCAAATCGATAGCATTATCCTTGGGTCACGAGATGAATGGAACTTGTTTTGTCTCTTCATAACTCTTTAAATAAACTTTTCCGAGCGAAAATACGTTTTTCGGTGTATTTATAGTTGCAAATATGAAAATGATCAACAATAAAAAACGGTATTTCGATTAGTAGGCATTATGACCCATTAATCTACTTTTAAACATATCACTGCTTTTGCTGTAAATAAAGCACGTAGAAGTAAACCGCGAAAACACAAAATACAGATATAACTATTACGACTGGTATTAAAAATCTCATTCTGTTTGGGTAAGAGATGGTTTTAAGAAAACATTTTTGATGAAAATCTACCAGCGACTTGAACTTAATTCGCGTTTTTCTCACTAACATCTTTTTGCTTCTCACTGTTTCTAAGCAGACAGCGTTACTTCACCGTCATGAAAAAACTTACTCAAAAATACTTTTCGCTTTCCTAAACATTCAATGTAAAGACATAACTTGTTTTGCTGCTAGTAATGATATGAAAATATTATTTTAGGAAAAAATAAATATTTTAACTTAATGGAACGTTATAAGTTACGCTTAAAAAAGGGTCATTATTTTCCTCAAAATGTAAATTTTGAAGTTGCAGATTTGTAATTAGTATTAACTTTGAAAGTACGGAAATTTCAAATCTAGCATTTGTGTTAACTTCCTACAACATAACGCGATTTAAGAACGAGTTCATGAGTTATTTTATTTGTGCAATGTAAGTTTCAAAACATAATGCCCAACATTTTGGACAATACCAGACTTTTAAAGTTTTCTTAATTTCCTAGGTATTTAATAATAATAATAATAATGATAATAATAATAGTAATGATGATGATGATGATGATGATGATAATAATAATAATAATAATAATAATAATAATAATAATAATAATAATAATAATAATAATAATAATAATAATAATAATAATAATAATAATGACGACGAAAAGCACATTAGAGGGTTAAGATGACTGTTGAAATGGTTAAGATGACTGTGGTTTTTGAAAATGAACAAATTGGAAATTTTTTTTTGAAAATTACAGTACATAAAAAAGAGCATTGTATTTAATAGCAAAACTTACATTGAAACAGTATTTTTTTTATTTTGGCAGTAAATTTGCTCCTTCAAAAAAAATGGAAAATTTTCACTTTTTTTTCTGGAGCAAAGTGAAAAATAAAATATTTTTGTAATGAAATATTTTCTATTCAATTATAAAAAAAATATTTTTGATCAAATGAATCAATAAATAAAAGATTTAATGAGTAAATGAAAAGATACTGAGACAATAAACTGAAAATTAAATTTAACTAGTTAACTCATTAATATATGAAGAAAAATAAATGAACAAGTAAAAGAATGAATGAATAATAAAATAGGTGAATGAATGGATAAATCAGTGAATTACTAAATGGAGAAATGTAACTGAATGAATTAATAAGCGTATACGTAAGTGATTTAGTAAATGACTGAGCGAGTGAACAAAATGAACAATTTCACTTTGCCCCATCCACTTTGCCTCGCATGCACTTGAGTGATTGTACAAACTATTTAAAATACAAATAAGCTTAATATTAACTAAATAAATGTTTTACGGAAAAGTATTAAAAGGTCTCAATTAATATTTAAAATATTATTATAACTGGAACTTTATCATTTTAAATTAACGAAAATAATTTCCGACTTGCAACAAAAAAATTAAAATATGAGTTTCAATTCTTTAAAATTGCCTGTATTATCTTATGCTTTAATCTTAGGTGGTATTTTTTTACTGACTGGAACGGATTGCATGTGCTACTATATAGTTAAAATATTGCCAGATAGGTGGCGCTAAAAGCAGAGTAGTTATTTCACCTTTCACTTGCACCGCTAGTTCGCTTTGCCCCACATTCCCCTACTTTTCTTCGAAGAAAGTAAATTATCTTGTGCATTGAAACAAGCATTGTATCGTATTTCTTTGTCGGAAGTAGTTTCATAAAACTTGACTAAAAAATGCAGGATTTACGCATACATTTTACTTTATGAGTGAAAATTGTGTTACTCTTTGGTACAGAATATCCCTTTGCTGAATTTAGCAACAGTAAGTTTTCAGTTTACTATCAAATATTTATTTCTTTAAATCAATTTTAGCGTGGAAATTTCCGTTTAAAAAAGAAGTACTAATATAGTTCTTCCCAATCTATCTCTTTCCTTTCCTTGTGCTTGAACACTTTCTAGTAAAACTAAAAGTTTATACTATCAGTACTGATGCTGAGTCCAGAATGGAAAGTGTGAACAGCTGATTACTTAAAACGTTTGACTACTTCATTTTTAACAAAAAATCATTATAAATTTATCATTTTAAACTCGAATAGATATAGTTACACCCTCACAAAACCTTGTAAAAAGCCAAAATTATTGAAATACCACAGAAGTTTTCTCGCAATCAGGATAACTAACTTTTAGTAAAACGATCACCTTACACCATGACTTAGACTTGGAAGTTTAAAAGGTACATCCTTAACCTTTAATAATGCGTAAAGGTTTAGCACTTAAAGATTTTAAACATAAAGGTTTTAAAGTATTAAAACCTTTTTACAAATGTATCAATCGTTGGATGAGATAAATCTGTAACAGAAATTGCTTGAAATATTTTATAAGTTTTACTTGTCTATTTATTTGTACTTCTAACTTTACTGAGGCCAAAAAAAAAAAAAAAGGTTCGATTTTTTTGATTTTTTTTTTGTTTGCTTTCTTTCCTAATACTACAGGTTTTGAAATGTTCAACTTACACTCATTAGCACAGTGCTAGTTCCTAGACTTCATGAAAAACTCTGTTCCAAATTAAAAATACGTTCCTTTTACTTACTACCTTACCTTAGTTTCCTACAACTTAATTCCTAATTAGGTAACGGCACCAGAAACAGACAAGGGTCCAATAACAGGCAGCCGTAAGTTTGGACTTAAATATAATAAGAATTTTAGGCGAGTAAAAGTGATGTTGCTGCGACTCATGAATACTGTGCAACCATGTAGTCTTATCAGAGTTCATTTTATGAACCAGTTGGTACTGTTTGACCGCGGATTGTATGTAATTTGGCAATCTGCCAAGTAAAGACTATTCCATCTGAATGAATCTAGCAAGGGAAAGAGAGAAAATAACGATGGGATTTTGATGCACGCGTTCTATAATGTCACCAGTGTCTTATTTATTTATTGCATTCTCTAAAATAAAATAAGGGAAAACAAAAATAGTTACCATGGAAACAACAAATAGAAAAGAAAATGTTTTCATTTCGTTCAGGAACGTAAAAGCAAAATAGTAAGCTCAAAACTTTTTTGTAAATAAATAAATCAATTAATTTTTGCCGTGAGAATATGGATGAATATACTTGAGATTAAAAAAATGTTGCTGAGAGCAAAATTTTATTTTTACAAAACTAAGGCTAATTAATAGAGAGGAAAAAGTGCACATCTGTAACAAACCAACTAACACCCCTTTAAACTAATAGATACGTCCATTTCCGCCTATAAATCGGATATTAGCCTTTCCATGTAATCGATGATCAGACAGTATTTACATGGCAGTGGTAGAAGGTTATGAACAGCCACCACGTGGTCTGCCGGTGTTTCCTGTTCGTTTGAATTTAATAAGGTTTTAGATCTAAAAATAAAGAACTTTTGCACATTTTGAAGAGAAAAGGGGAATTCTGTCCATTACTCATCCTTTTCTCATCCCATATGTTACTGGGTATATCATCAGAATTTTCGGTGTCTGTTACTGGGGGTCGGAACTCCTTTTTTCTAAATTGAGCAAAAAATGTAGAATTAACTTAGTCAGAGGATACAGAAGCAGCCAAACGTTAGATGAGATGTAGTTGCATGACAGAAAAAAAGTTTAAAAAGTCTAAACACATTGAAAGGCTCAGAAAATTGAGTTAACATGAGAGCGATGTCTTAAGAAAGTCTGTTACTGCTGCCGTTATCCAACCTGATTTGCCTAACTCAACAGTTCATGTCATAATATTCGGTAGTTTTTCTCAGTTTTTTGATATATATATGATTTTAATCTTTAATATAATTTTATTCTAATCCATGACTGTCTTCTAGCTAATAGCTTAAATACGTACGTTGAGATCTTTACCCTAAATATATTCACCATAAATTCACTTACTTTCCTTTTGACCAGCATATTTACCAAAAACACACAAGAAATAGGAAAGAATAACGTGAACTGAGCGACAATATTCAAAAATCCAATAAAATTTAAAATTTTTGCCTTCATTCAATCTTTAGTGAAAACAAGGAACAAAATATTTCTTCATAGTCTATATACCGTTTGCCTATAATCTTCCCTGCAAGCGGATATTATCTTAAAGATATATTTTGGCCCAGGCGCATGAAATTCAATGCGATTTTCTGAAATATTTCAATCCACGAAAGCGGAGATAAAATGCTGGAAGTGTTTCGCTTTTAACTTGGGTCGGCTTCGCCTCTTCCTTCTTTTTACCTAGTGGCTATCATTCGAATTGGATGGCTTTGGAAGAAGATGCAGTTTTCAGATAAAGACGAAACAAAATGCTTGATTCTGAATGTGTGCTCTCGTTTAGAGAGCAGCAAAATACCTTGATGTATGTTTTTCTATTTTGCTCAGAGTGCGTAGACTTTTGTTTAAAGAATCCCAAAACGCCAGAGAGGGAGGTAAACTGTTGTTTTATTTGCTTTATTTTTAACTAGCTGCATTGTCCGGCTTTGCACGGTCTACCTCGAAAATAAAAGTTATGTCAAGTGACCCATGTTCAACTATCAGGCTTCAATTAGAGGAAAAAAAAAATACTGCAAAATTTCCCGTAAAAATAATCATTGTCAAAGGAAAAAAAAACGGCGAATCAAAAGTTTCCTTGGGAATTAAACGCAACACTCCATAAATACAACTAAAATAGTTTTAAAAAAAGAAAGAAGATAAATCGCCAAATAATAATCAAAAAGAGGAATTTTTACCTCAAAAAAAAAAAAAAATAGTCCATGCCGAGAAGAAAAAAGTGGTAACCATCTGAACGCTAATTTGAAATGAGATCGCGCAAACGATAATTTTCCGATTTAAAATTTCTGTTCCATTATGTTTGGCAGTGCTTTTTAATTTTTTCCCGTTGATTTTGCAGCTCTTTTTTTTTTTTTTTGAAATTCGAAGGGAATAAAGGAACTCAATGGGTGTTTTCCGATTAAATTAAAAAAAAAAAAAAAACACCGATAGAATTTTTTCCAGAGAAGAATTCTTCTATAAATCTCATGAGTGTTACTTGGAACAGGTAACATTCATAAGAAGGGAGTAACACTCATGATAAAAGAGACCCAAATAATGGTTAGATCCATAGTTATAGATATTTCATTACCGTTAACTTACACCTTCTTCTAAGAGATAAATTTTTGCATATTTATGTAATAAAGTTCACATTTATTAAAAACTAGTGGTACCTGTACGACTTTGCCCGTAGTAGAAACTTAAAAGATCTTTTGGTTCGCCTGCATATTTACAAATAATGTATGGTGCATTTCTCGCCAATTGGTTTGCCCATGTTACGGTTCCACGTTATGATAACTTGGTAATTTACTCGTCCATCTTATGATTATTTTGCTCGGGAAAAGGTTTTTAAAATTGGAATAGAAAAAGAACAAAATCAAATTTTCGAAAAATCGCTTTGAGGTGCACACCCCCATGCTACAAGCTAACTTTTTGCCAAATTTCATGAAAATCGGCCATACGGTCTAGGCGCTATGCGCGTCACAGAGAGCCAAACATTCAGACATCCTGACAGAGAAACTTTGAGCTTTATTATTAGTAAAGATGAAGATTAATAACAATTTGTAAATTTAAGTAAAAATGAGATATCATTACAGATTTTACAGTGAATGTAAAACATTTATTAACTGTCTTACGGAAGGAATATTATGAATAAAATCGTTGTTTTTCCGTTCAAGGTACAAGACGCAGTTTTTATTTCCGGCTATTTTATTTTATTTATCGCTATTACAAACAAAAATTTCGAAGTTGGCGACATTCCACAGCTTTAAATTCTAAATTCTAGGCTTGTTACATGTTTGTAGATGTCACAAATAGCTTTAAGCTTTGTTTCTTTTGTCCCCAAGATAGAAAGTAGACAAGTCGCCAAACCAAGTGACGTACCTTCAACGGAAAAGTACCGTAAAATCGTTATTCCTTCTTGTTTTCATTTAAGGATATGTGATCGTTTTTAAAAAAATCACTGTGCAAGAGTTCTATTCGAAGTAGGATTCACGTTTATGTTTGATTCTATACATAAAATTATCCACATAAAATGAAAAATGACATAATCAACTGTGAGCATAAGTAAGCACACTTCACTTCCGGAATCTACGTAGGGCTACTTTGCAGGAAATTTAGCAGCTATTGACGAACACACACAAGACTGATTTCATTAGGACTTTAAAGAAATTTAAATGAAACAAAACATCAACGACTATAATGGCAAACTATTGCTAGATGTTACATTGAGACAAGCTTCATAAGACGTGTTTACATGAGTCTTTCCTCCCTCGCATATTTGGGTTCCTGTTCCAAAAAAAAAAAAAAAAATTTGAATTTTGACGTTTTGAATTCAAATTATGTTTTTCGCAATCACGAGTGTGTGCATGTAAGCGCGTGTGTTTGTGTGTGGGGATATGTGTGTTTGTGTATAGAGGGTATGTGTGGAGGGCGTGTGTAGGTTTGTGTGCTGGCATGTGTGGGTAGTTGTGTGTATGAATGTGTGGGGGGGGAGGGGAAATTTGTGTGTAGGCATATGTGTTTGTGTCTGTGTGCCGGCATGAATGTGTGGGTAGTTGTGTGTATGTGTAGGTGTGTGTAGGTATCTGTATGTATGCGTGTGTGTATGTGTTTGTGTGTGTGTATATGTGTGCGCGCGTGCGGGTGTGTAGTTGTGTATATATGCGCGTATGTGTAGGACATGGACGCAACCTGGAGACGGCTTTCGCTATACGAGCATTATGGTGAGGAGCCAGTCGACGGTAATGGTGCGGAGGGTGGCGCAGGGAAAATAAAATGATATTACGGACGCCAAAAATAGTCAAGTGAAAACAATAAGCAATCGTGATTTCTCAAAAAAAAAAAAAAAAAAAACGGTTGAAAGATTCACTGTTCACGTGTGAAAACAGGTTCTACTCGAGAAAGCAGTTTCATCCTATTGTACTTGTATAGCTCAATGTTTTATCCATCATCCTCAGCGACTTTATCCAGCATGTAAACAAACTCGTTTCTTGTGGTGCATTCTGGTGAAAACACAGCAAACACTCTTGGTAGGAGGAAAGAGAAAGAAAGATCCGCATTAACTGGGAGGTAACCAAAATACGGTTAAAAGCAGGTATTTTTTGAATGTAAAAAAGCTCTATGTGGACGGGGCTGTAGATGGAACAGAAAGAAAAATTTCCGCAGCAAACCATGTGCGGTTTAAAGACACTTTGACGCACAGAATAAACAAATATTTGAAACTTCGCCATCAAGAATGCTGTCATGAGAGGCAGTTTTTGTGCAACTCTGGTTAGTTGAATTATGACTGTAACATTATTTCCGTGTTTTAGGGGTGTTTGCTGAAAACAAAAAGCAACATTGGCACGGATTTGAGTTGAAATAGTTGTGAAAACTACTACTAAAGAATTGCAACTCAACCTTGCACCAATTACCTACCCGTAGTACCCGAAACAGAGGAAAACATTTGTCAAAGTCAGAGCTAAACTGATCAGAGCCACACTATAACTCAATCTTTCGTACTGCACTTGCATGAGCTGATGAGGTTAAAGTGTGAAGAACACATGTTTTATTTTATGCTTCTAACCAAATGCAAACATTGGAATCAGTAAGCTGAGTACGATGTTTATAATGAACAGATTATTAATAATTTTCATATTATAACGTTTTCGTAATAGTATTCGTGAAGCGTCTCCCTACTTTCAAATGTTGAGTTCTATTTCACGTCATAAGCTCAACTTATCCGAGCCTCACTACAAGTCTTGTCGTGAGAGATTTTACAATCTTCAGCGAATAGCTAATTTTAAGCAAAACATCTCTCTCACCCAAAATGGCTAACAATTTGATTTCCATGAACAAAAATTCGTCCAATTTTGCTAAAAAAAAAACTTGTTTTTTTCAATTTAAAATGCATAGGGTTACTAAAAAAGAATTACGGAAGGACTTATTATAAATATCAGAAATGGAAAAGTCAAAGCTGAGCGGAGCATGTGCGAAATAAAGACGCTTTGACCTTCATATTATACTAAATATTTACGTACTTCTTCATCAGATGTGTGAAAAGGCGAAGTGCTTCCCGAAAGCAGGAAAAAAAATGACACATCTCGTGAAAAAATTAACATTTCTTTTAAAATCCAACCAAAAAGTTATTTAAGCTAGTTTTACCAGGCGGGGTATCACTTCGCCAGGCCATTTTACCTGGCGGGGTATGATACTAGTTAAAAGGGCCGTATTTCACGATTTCAGCAAGAGACTGCACCTGTGCCGACATTTTCAAGAGCGTTTGTGAATAAAGAAGTTTTACGCATACACTAAGCCATTTCAGGGATTTATAGTTTTACAGAAAAGTGGACAAGAGTGATACTTTTTAGAGCAATTTAAAACATTTTTAAATTTTTATTTTGCTAGAATAAAACTGATATCGATATTTCATTTGGTTGTTCATATTATATTTCGTACTTATTTGCATTAATTTGGATAATTTTAAATACTTTCTGCTTACTATAACAAACCTAGTGATGTAACCTCAAGTGGGAAATTTTACCTGTTGGAGTGGGGTGAATTGCCCGACTGTCAAGGTAATCTGCCCTGAAGTTGCAATTTTTCTTTCAACAGGAGAATTTTAGTTCATAGTTTTTGGTCATGATTGATTTCACACAGCATCATTGCTACATTAAAAGACGCAAGAGGTATTATCTTTTATTTTTTATTGATGTATTTATAAAAAAGAGTTTCTGCTTCGATGGAGCGTGATACTACGACTTAGTCTGTTTTTAGTTGCAATTATGAGGTTAATACCCCCCCCCCACCCTTCTCTCATCATTTTTCTGTTAAACATAACAATACACACCATAAAAGCAAAAATTAGTACTTTACATAACATTTAACGTCTACTTTGACTGCGCATTCTTTCTGAAAACCTCGAAGTTCTGAAAACACCTCCTTATGAAGAGAACAAAAACTACTCATTTTAGAAACAATTGATGAAAATTGCAAAGAAATCAATTACCCAAATTTGAAACAAGTGACACAGTAAGATTTTGCAGGCATATGTATTTCAGTATCAGAAAATTACAAAACAAGTACGAAAAAATCATGTTTAAGAGCCATAAAAAAATACTATTACATTTCAAAGGAAAGCAAAATATCTAGCAAATTAAAACGAAATACTCATTTTTATGTGGGACCTTAATGAATAAAATGAAAAATTATCTGCATTATAAGTGAAGAACTTCAGTGTGGTATGGCACGAGCGTATTTGGAGGAAAAAAAATCTTGTATCCTAAAATGCAGAACTACACGTGCGCATTCTTGATAAGACATCGAAAATTTACTTTTTCCTTTCGAGTGTTCGATAGAAACTCCTCGAAAAATCTCCCTAAAATGAAATAAAATATGGACTTCTTACGAGATTCAAAAATAAAAGGGAAGAAAGAAAATAACATTTTCCCTTTGACCGCGCGTTCTCCACTGACCAGGCTACTAGGGCCCCCTTACAGATAGAACAGCAACGAAGTCGACACTCCAGCCTTCATTTCGAAAAAGAACTTTTTTCTTTGCTTATTTATTTTATTTCAAGCTCCCCTCCTCTTTACCGTCAGGAAAAAGTCCTTAAAATGAAAAATAAGAATGAGGTTAAAAAAAATTGAAAAACTGGACTTGAGTTGCATCTACGTTGGGATCTCGTTAGTGGAGGTGCTTTGGGACCAACGCTGAAGCCATTAGTGGACAATAAGGCTTTTCTGCAAGTCTATCTCATTTTCCTTTCTTTCGCTTCTACTTTGGCAGCATTTTCTTTCATTGGATCCGACTTTCAATGTTATTCTTTTATTACTTTGTTAAGCTTGATTTTTTTCTCTCTCTAGTTTGAATTAAAATGAGAGCAGTTTGATTCAAAATACTGAGGAAGGACTAGGATGTGGAACTCTCTCTTTCAAATTGCAGTTGTTATTAAATCGTCTTCGTATCGGTCATACCAGGTTCACCCATAAATACCTCTTATGCCGTGGACCAGCTCCAACTTGTATTAAATGTAACGTCAATCAGACAGTGCTGCATATTTTATGCAACTGCCCAAATTTTAATCAAATACGTTTTAAATATTTTAATGATTTTAATCCATCTTTGAAAGACTTGCTGGGGGACCCACCCCATCGCAATTTGTACTCCTTCCTCTAGGAGATTATATTCTCCTTTTTAATTTAGTGTTTGTCTTATCATTATGAGATTCCGTTATTCCTTGTTTTTTAAGACATTGTTTCATCCATTTTTCCTTATGTGTTTTTAACGTTTATATGTTTTTAAGCCTGTCCTTTTTTAATACTAGTACTTGAACGTTTATGCTTTTTACTTCAAAATATGCTTAATTTTACTTTTTGACTTATTCTTAAATGAAAAATAAACAGTAATAATAAAAAATCGTTTAACGCAGTATAGCCCTCAAGGGCTCTTGCGCCATAAAAATCCAATAAACCAACCAACCAAGCAGTTGCAAGATCGTTGGGATATATGCATCTGCAATGATTCAAAGCTGTTCGTCAAATCAGTCACAAGACAATATTATTTTAAGAACAGCTTTTTAAATTGAGGAAGTGAGAAGCAAAGGGATGTGAGTACCAAAGTTAAAAATTTGGAGATAATCAGTACAAAGACTGGGAGAACCTCTTCTCTGTTTTAGGGCAAGATATGATGTTGCTCTGATGGATGTTGCTATACAGCATGATTTAGAAAAAAAACCAATGAAAGTTACCTAGGATCTGAACTTTAAACTATTTTCGCTGTAAACTTTAAAATACTCAGCTATATCCGTTTGCTTCTCGTAGCCCCAATTGAAGATTTCAAAAATTCAGTTACTTTTTCTTTCTGAATAATTTTAGTTGAATCCATTCTACGGAAAAAGCAACACATGGAATTCTGAACTTCGCTAAAAATGTTAAAACTTCTCGAAAAACATAATATGCTTATCTTTAATTCTACACCTTCTGTTTCAATTTTCTTTTTTGAATCACGTACATTATTTCATGAAAAATATTAGTTAAAATTTATTTAGCAGGGCGTCATGTAATATACAGTACAAAAAATTTGAAGAACAAAATAGTTTGAAAAACACATAAGCAGCATTTTACATAAAAAAGAAGTCTTGACTTTTCTTACTTACGAAACATTACCCTGTGCCAAGATGCAACAGGTGGCAATAATTTTTATCACCAGGTTAAACACTGTTGTGTTTTGCTTCCAAAATAAACCCACGCATCTAAACATTTGTGATACCGCTATAAATTTGGAATCATCATACACTTAAATGTTTTGTAATGTTTACGCACATGTCTTTATAATGCACTTACGGTATTGTTTCAGTTGCATCAGTATAAAAAATTGTAATACAAAAATCATTGGAAATTGTTTTTACATTAATATGTTGCGTTTTGTGTAGTGTAGGCTAAATATAATGTTGGGGTTGCATACACTCCACCTCACCACATACGTTTCTAAAAAAAGTCACTTTAACAGATGCATTGTTTAGCAAATTGAATTTATTGCGTGCATTTTAGCGAAATACACATTTGTGAAAAACATCAACAGTACAACAACCACCAAATTTTTTAAATGTCAAATTGGCTATCTAAAAATTTACCATTTTTTTTTCTTATAAAATATGAGCTTTTATCCAACTAGGGAAGAAATTTAATTTGACATTAACCCCTCAAACTGCCCAGTGGCCAAACGAATATCTGTCGAAAGTTTTCAGATATATTGGAAATTTACTACGAAACTCCAAACGCCGAAATACCCCGCTTCGGGTTTAAAGTTATTAAGCTTTTACTTTGACAAAAATTTAAACTTCAGCATTTCTATTGAGATCGGTTTTTTCCCTTCATTTTTCGGCATTTCAATTCTCTATATTTCTCGCGCCCTGTCCCTGAGGTGTTTTTTATTGTTATTATTTAGTTTTTAGTACCCGTAGTTCCACAGTTCGAACTGTCCGTTACTACACAAGAGTGACTCTTTTCCTCAGTTGCCATGGTTACCAATCCAAATCCCAAGTAATACACGAAGAAACGTCAAAGTTGTCAATAGCAACCGCACTTTTAATAACTGGAGATTTTCCCCTTAAATCTCCTAAAGTTTTCACCTATCATCCCAGTACATGTACATTGCTCTTTGATACTCTTGTTAGTTTTTAAATTAGCGGTGTTTTGCTTTTGTTCGATGCGAAAACTCTACCTCCAAAATTACTTGGCAAACACATTACGTTATCCTAAAACTAACCAATAATTTATTTAATTAACATTGCCTCTGATTCTAACGGACTAATCCACAGAAAACGACCAGTTTGTCATGCACCTGTTCTAATCACATATTTCATTAAAAATAATAATTTAAAAGGATAATGAACAAAATTTTATGGCTAAGGATATCACAAACGTATCCGTGATTTCTTAGGCAAAAAAATTCCAAAAGCTCACAACTTTGAATTGAAAAAGGGATTCCTGGAAACTCCGAAACACGTGTGCTCAGTAATTTGTTTATTTGCGCTAAAAACGTCGGCTATTTCCTGTTACATCATTTTATGGTTTATCCAATAAAATTTCTTCCTCCTAAAATAAACATTATGCCACATTGAAAATTTATAGAATAACTGGGAGGGTATGAAGTATTAACGTAAAACGATCGTTGAAAATTTATAGAATAACTAGAAATGTATGAAGTATTAACTTAAAACGATCGTACATTAATATACAATCCAATTTTTTTTTCCCTTGTGCTTAACTCCTTAGAAGGTAACTTGATTCTGCTTTATTTTAAGAATGTTTTTCACTTACAATAAACATTTAAAGATATTATAATAAAAAGAAATAATAAATGCTGCCATTATGCTTACCTTCATCATGGTTGTCGAAAAAAAAATATCCAGAGAAATACTTATTTTCAAGAAAAAGAGAAATATGACAAAAATCTGTGAAATATGACTTTACATCAATATTTTATGTTCCAAGTAATGTAGTGATTTCTTTTTTTAAAGAAAACACATAACAAATATTTCCCAAAAAATACATTCCTTGAGGACAAGAAGCCAGCTATAACGTGCGGTTGTTTTTTTAACGGTCGTAAACTGAATTTTTGAAAACATTCCTACCTTAGCTATTTTGCATTAGAATCGAAAATAACACCGACCAAAATCCTTTTATTCTCAGTGCGCATTCGGAGCAAAAAAAGAGTAAAAAATAGCCGGACGGGTCTAAACTTTTGTTGTAAGGCGTTGATCGGCCATCAATTTTCTTAAGGAAACATCGGCACGTACAGAGAAAATAAATGAACAAGTAAGTAGAAAACATCATGACAATTCCAAAATCGAAATAAACAGTTTTTCTCTCGACAATAGGAGGCTCAGAAATAAGCGAATACAAATACTAGGGTGGAAAAGAAAAAAAAAATCGTATTTGAATTTTGTGTATTCTTCCGTAGATTTTCCTCGATGTCCATTGTCCAATTGCAAGGCTTGTTCGCAGTTTAAGAAATGTGGAATAGATTTATTTTGAAAACAAAGTTATTCGCCAATGGCAGCACGTTTTGAAGAAGCGAAGTCATTGGACTGAAATCTGGCAACCGGAATGCATCGGGTTTAATGGCATTACATTTCGTTGGGGTTAAAATGGAATCGCATTATGTATGTAAAATATTCCAACCTAAACTTTTCTTACGTGTTTGGATAGGTTCTTATTAGAATTTAAAATGTCAATTACTGCGGAATGATTTTTGCGTCAGTTTAAAATTGGAATTTTATTGCAAATTTGCTTTAGAATCGTTATTTAGAACGCATCGCGCTCAATGGCTTTGCAGTTCATCAGGGAAAACATGGAATTGCATTACATGTCTTAAATATTTAAATCCAAACTATCCTTCTACATTTAGAAAGGTTCTTGGAGTTTGAAATGCCAATTACTGTGACATTTTTTATATCAGTTAAAAATATAAACAGCTGTGCAATCATTTGTTTAAAAACCGTCGTTTAGAACGCATAAAGTTATTGAGTTTAATGACATTATATTTCATCATGGTTAGAATAGAACTACATAATGTCTTTCAAATATTTCAAACTGAAATACCTTTATACATTTGAACAGATTCTTACTAAGTTTTAAAATGCCAGTTACTACGACACCATTTGCAACAATTTGTAATGTGAACTTCAGCAAAAAATTCTTTAAAAATCGCCATTTTTGAAATTTTATGTCTTTAATTGGAATCAGAAAAATGTTTCGCATTCACTTTTTCTGGTTCCATTTAAAAGACATAAAAATCAAATATGACAATTTTAAAAACAAATTTTACTGCAGTTCACATTTTAAACTGAAGCAAATCGTGACGTCAACTAATGCCAGTTACTATGTTTTAAAATGTTGCAGTTCATACAGCTTTAAAATGTCAGTTATTTCGACACCATTTGCATCAGTTTTAAATGAGAACTATAGTGAACAATTTGTTTTAAAATTTTCAGTTTTGAAATTTTTTGTCTTTTAAATGGAACCACAAATAGTGATGGCAAAACCTTTTATTTTGCAGTTGCAAAGTAAAGGTTGTGTAACCGTTAGCAACAACACACCAGTTTTTAGAACCGTGAAATTGGTTCCAATGTGTTTAAAATAATTATATACGTACATATATAAAATATCCATCCACTATAATATTAAAATCTGTTCGCGTCTGTCTGTCAGTCTGTCTGAAGATCTATCTTCTCGAGAACCGCTGCGAATCGAGAGTCGAACGAGATACCGATCAATTTGAAAATTTCCAAAGAAAACAATAGGACTAGTCTCGTAATTGTACGACTTTAATTAGCGGAGATATTAATTAAAACGTTAATTAACATTACGTCATTCAGGAGTTTTTATTTCTTTCCTGTTGCCATTTTGTATATGGGTGAGCAAATAATATTCTAAAAATAGTTTTAAAAGAGATTTTTTTTTGGCTGCTGTCCAAGTCTTAAAACAACGTTTCCATGTAGAATTTCATTTTAAATTAGTTTAAAATTGGTTGTTCTATTTGGACATAGCCTTTATTTTATCGTCTGTTCTTTTTATATTTTTTTTCATTCAACGTTCTCAACTCTTTTCAGAATATGGAAAATGTTTCTTTAGTAATCTTTATTGATTGTATCTAAGTTTATCATTCACCGGCCTCATATTTTGGTACATTTAAGATGTGCGACTAATTATGTTTATTTTGTTGGATTTTTTACCGTCACATGGGTGAGTTTTCGAATTGTAATAACTCTCTTTTTCCTTCCTGTTTCTATTTTTGAAATACAGTTTGTATCGTTAAAAGAACACGTTAAATTAAGACTGTTTGGATTTCTTTAAGTGAAACAGAGTTGAACAAAAAAGATTGTTTTTAAGGATTTTAACTAAAGCTTAATTGAAAACTGATGACTTGATATTAGATTAATGCCTATGGGTATTTAGTAAATCTTGGTGCTTTAGTTTCACGTAATAAACCAAACAGTATGTGTCATTTTATGTAAAAAGCTGATTGCAAGTGTACATAAATATTTCAGATACAGTCTATCAGATTTAATTCAGTTTAAAGTGAGCACAGATTATAGTTGATAATGCATATATTTTCATCTTTTGTGCTAATTGAAAATACTCATAACTTGTATCATTCATAACTATGATTAACGTTAAAGAGATTGTTGACAAAAATATGCTCTACTGGTGTTTTGTAAACCTTGCAACACGCGCATTTACTTATTCCTCAGCGCTTGAGAAACTGATGTCAGTGTCATTCAAAAACACCAATTGGACATCTCTTTCATTTTTTAAGTAGCCCGTGCAACGCCGGGCACGCAGCTAGTATATTTATAAACTTCGAAACACAGTTCAGAATTTTTTTTGTGTTACCTATATTTTACTCACCTACCGTTCAGTTAAAAAAAAGTCGCAGTTTCTTGTCGGCAGACTATTTCTGATTTGAATGCTTTTTTTCGATTTCTGCAAGTTTCTGTCGATTTTAAAGTAGAAAAATACCGTTTAGAATGAATCAGAGAGGAAAGAAAAGTTAAAAACAAAAAAGGCACCTAAATTTTTGCACAACTCCTCACTGGCTGAGAGATCAAAAGCACTTGGTCCGGTAGATTTTACGCCCGAGCTTGCTACTTCATTTTGAAACATTTTACTTTATATTTTACGGTATTTTTTTAGCAATTTTTTCTAACATTTGTTAGTGATTAAAAAATAATTGCTACGACTACCTTAATGCTGATTTACCTGTTATCTTGCGGACAATTTTTGGGTTTTTTATTCCACATTTGAAAAAAAAAAAAAAAAACTACTGTCGAGACCTCATGTTTCCCTTCACCCCAAATAACCCTAAAATTACAAGCGGTAATTAATCCAAACAGTTTTATAAAGAAGAATGAATCGAACCAACGAAATGCAGTTAAATTGATTGATAAATGGGCAAAGGGAAAATGCGTGACGCTCACAAATGCTGTTTCGCAAGGTAGGAGAGAATAATAAATGAAACATGTGCGAGGGAAACGGAATTCAGATACAAGGTGGCGTTTAAAAATGTAATATTCAGAAATCATAAGAGATGGAAGACAAAAATTAATGAATAATTGGTGTGGGATTTACATTTGAAAAAAATACCATGTGTAGCAAATGTCTTCTTCTTGTAATTATGATTAGGGTTTTACAATAATGTTATACTATAGCATAAAAATATTTTTTTTATTATTAAAATTTACTAGTAAATCACCCGTCATTGTATGACGGGTTTAAATTGCATCTTTAGTGGAAAGTGTCCCGTAAAAAAAACTTATTAAACAAGCATATTACCAATACAACAACAACGTTGACTCTTCCCGAGAAAGAAACTTTACAAGTTTTGTTTCACAAATTTTCGATAGGTGAACCTTTCCCGATGCGTCAGAAATCAAATTTAAAGTCTAATACTTGTTTTACTCACGGTAACAAGTCACGATGAATTAAGTTGTAATTTTTTGGCGTAAATCTTGTAAACCACTCGACATTGAGGACCCACTTTGATGTGACCCCATATAAAAAACGCATGGAGTTAGGTCCGAAGAGCGTCGTCATGGAAGTAGTCGTCTTCGGAGCCTTATCCAATCTAATGTTGATGAAGCATGTTATTTAGGAAATAGATATTCCTGTCAGATAAAATGGAGTTTCCTTAATTTTTAAAAAATAAACAAGCATTGGTCGTGAGATGTTACAGCGAGTGGAACAAGAGTTAGGCTTTAGACTTGATCTCTGCTGCATCACGGAAGGTTTTCATATTGAACATTTATGTATCAAACCTTATAGAGTGAACCCTATCTCCAGTAAATTCAATATTGTTGCTGTATTGACAATATGTTTGTTTTAATAAACCTGCCAAATCCCGGATCACGACACGCCATGTATAGGACGCACCTGGTGTTATCTGTACTATTAATCTGAGTGCGTCTTTCTGTGTGTGTGTCTGTGTGTGTAATCCTATCTCTTCCGGACTAGCAATGTCTACCAAGTCAATGCTCGTACCGTTGGATGCCGGACATCCAGGGAAAGCCATTTCGTCTCACCCCTTTAAACTTTAAGAAGCCGGACATCCAGGGGTAAAAAACATTAAAATCTTCCATTGTTCCCCTTTTCAGGTGACATTTAGTCACCGAAGGTGGGAAACGAGAGTTGGCGAGCGAAACGAGCAGTAGTTGGAGCTCCCCTCAGGGCCTGATTATAGCACAGGCCAACTAGGCCTGGGCCTGGGGTCCATCTTCCTAAGGGGCCTCAAATTTCCTAAAAAATTATGCATAATAATTAAAAATAAATATAATAACTTATTAATCACAAAAACCTTCCTTAAAGGAGAATTTTTATTCATTCTGCTATTAGCGAATTTACCATGTCAGAACTATAAGGGGGGGGGGGCCCTGAAGGGATTAATAAATGCACATGGTTAATGATTTACGTAATTCTGGGATAAACAAAGAGGCCCCAAAAATGAATTCCGACCTGGACCAAACCTGGAACTACCGTATCCCGTTGTAGAATCTTCAGGGGGCCTCCAAATTATTGTGGGCCTAGGGCCTCACTTTTAGTTAATCGGGCCCTGACTCCCCCAGCGTATGATTGTTAAGTTTAATTGTATTTCATTTCAAACTCTAGCATGTTAGTGCTGAAATTCCGCCACAAAATAAAAAATTTGCTCTTGCGGCGGTATTGAACTGAATTTACGATGTAATATATATCAAATTCCAGTCTTTTTTTAACTTAAGAAATATTTTCTTCTCTTCCTCCTTTTCTTTTATGCATGTGTGTGAGAGAAAAGAAGATCTGGCTTTTCGGTCCTCACTATCACTTTACTTTAACGCGCTGCAATTGCAAGCTCAGAGCTGTGACTGTCACACCTAATTGCGTCTGGTTGGAACCGGTTCTGGCTTGACATCGGAGCGCTTCTTCTCTGCATGCGCAACTTTGTAAATGGATAAAACGTCCGCATCACTGGATAAATGTCGCTCAAGGAAGTTTTTTTTTTCTCCCGCGCTCACTTTACGATTTCTATTGTCCGTTTATTTGTTTTGTTTTGTTCGACGGAGTTATCTCCAGGAGTTGAAAAGGGAAAGTAACAAGAAAATCTTTTTAAGGGATTGTTCCAAAGAGACACCATGTACGCACTTGGTACGGTTCCTTTTAGGACTTGAGAGAAAGATCTCCTTCCATTCTTCTGTCGCTTAGCCTACATAAAACATGCATCCGTTTAATATCACTTGTTCAATTCATTTGCACAAATTTGACATTTTTATGCATATATTTGCAATTTTTCCCGGAATTTTAAGGGGATCCGAGACACAAAAATCGTCAAAGTTTGCAATTTTTTTTATCATGTGAAAAATTACTCCGTTTTTTTTTTTTTTTTGATTAAGAGGACGTTTGATACTTGTTTCTATCTTAAATAGAAGGAAAGATATAATTATTTTTGTTGCATGCATCTTACTAATGTGTACTTAACTTTAAAACTTCAAACGCGTTTTTCTCCATGATGCAATTTTTCCCGATTTCTTGCATTCAAACTCTTATAAGTCACGAACCGATAAAGATGAAGTAATGAAACTTGTAGCATATCTTTTTCAAGCAGTTTACTTTAATTTTTATTCGGCGCATTTGAAAAAAAAAAAAAAAAAAAACGTTTAAAAAAAGTATCTTCGAATTTTTCGAAATTTTTCTTCAAATGTTTTTTATTTTTTATTGAATCAATATTTTTAAAATCGCCGAATAAAAATTAAAGCTTAGATGTTTGTGCGTAATTTATTTTAAAAAAAATTGAAAATTGATCAAGAATATTTTGAGTTATAGCGATTTAAAACAACCCCATTTTAAAAAAAACTAATTAAATTAAAAAAAAATTATATTTATGTTATGATTTTGCTTATTAAATAAATGGTAAATCAGTGCAAAAAATTTCAAAACTCTAAAGTATATACCAAAAAAAATTTCAAAATGTGTCCCGGACCCCTTAAACTTTACTTTTAATATCCCTATATTCGAATACAAGTAACTGTTACAGTAGCGTACATAGATTTCGGTGTGCCCCCCTCACAAAATTTGTGAGTGTCTCCCCCCCCCCAATAAGAATTTTTTCTTTAATTTTAACATAGTGTTTTTTTTCATAGCGTGAGCTCTTATTCCCCTTGCGCCCCTCCGCACCGTGGGGGTTTTATGTATGTCACTGGTTACGTATCATAATATGAAGTATCATCTTTTTAAAAAAAATTCTCGTATTTAAAAAATAATGATTTGTACATGTTGCGGTGCGACCGTATCATGATATGAACTATCAAACTTTGTAAAAAGTTTCCTTCTTTTGAAAACAATAGTGCATTGTATGTGTTGCTGGCGTGATCGAAACAAAAGAAAACTATCAACTTTGTAAAAAGTTTTCTTTTATCGAAAAAAAAATGTTTCATATACGTGTTGCGGGTGTGACCGTGTTATAGTATGAAATACCAAAATTATAAATATATCTGAACAGAACCGAAAAAAAAAAAAAAAAAAAAAAAAACTATACGACACAATAAAAGTTGCTTTTCACTCGTTACTAAAATCCTCAATTTAAATGAGCGGTTTACATAAATACTGACTTTTTACTGATTTATTTCATACTATGAATCGTTGTATATTAGATTATGCGATTGTTGAAAAAAAAAAAAAAGAAAAAAACCGACGATCAATTTCGAAAATGGATAGCGGATGAAGTTCAAACTTATTGAAAGGATATATAATGCCTACTTCTCTTACGCAACGGAAGAAATGCCATATTGGACGCATCGAAATAGGCCTATTAAGAGACACGGAAACACAAATTTCCAATCGATGAAATAATAAAAGTTGCTTTTCGCTCATTATTAAAATTTTCAATTGAAACAAGCGGTTTATGCGATTATTTGCTTTTTACTGATTTACGTATTTCATACTGTGAATTGTAGTAAATTAGAGTATATGATTGTTGAAAAAAGCAAAACGACGATCAATCTGGAAAATGGATAGCGGCTGAAGTTCAAATTTATTTCAAAGATATAATGCCTGCTTCTCTTACACAACGGAAGAAATGCCCATATTGGACGCAATCATAGAAAAGGACCTACGAAGAAAAACGCAAAAGAAAAAAAAAATCCACACACGCAAAAATATTTTAACCCCCTTTTTCTCATCGATTTTAGAAAACGTAGAATCCTCCCTCCCTCTTGATTCCCTCCCTCCTACCTCTTCTTCACATCAAGCTCCTTGCTCTGACGGACAGGCGCGCTAGTCGCTATCCCTTGGAAAACGCCCCCCCCCTCCCCCCCGTCGGAATGACCGTAGGATGCGAGTGTGACGTGATTTACACGGGCCGTCGCCGAAGATGGGAAATAAGTGTGAGGCGAGGGATAGGGAAATTTATATATATGTATAAAAGGAAAGATATTCCCTAAAAAGAATTCTGGTACGGGGGTCTCAAAAGTAAAAAGTAAGATGACGGTGTGATGGGCACTTTCCCGATTTTTCCCTGCATTCGGGACATTGAAAATAGTATTCTTATTTCTCTAAGATATTTTTTTGTATTTTCAATCGCCATTTCCCTCCCCACCTTTCTATATTTTTTAAAGTCTCATGCGCTTTATCTTTAAAGAGGCACCCTTTTATCTTTATCTGGGCATCAGTTTTCGCTGTCAGCTTTTCCATTTTCCCCCTTGCTCTTATACCATTCCGAAATTTTTCTGCTCTTGGAATGATGCCTTGCATACGCCGAGTGTTGATGATGATGGTTCTGCGATTTGCACGGGCTATGGATATGTATAGGAATCTATATTCGAAACAGCGCTACCTTGATTTCTTTCTCTCTCTCTCTCTCTCTCTGTCTCTCTTTGCGTCATATAGCACGTGACGTTTCTCTTCCATCATTAGGGAGCGTAATGGGAAGATGTGTATACTTACTGGAGCATGGAGAAGCAGTTGCAGGACACATCATCTACTTTTCCGAAGTGCTCGACTTTGAAGTATTCCTGAAACAAAAAGGAGCAGATTTCACTTGATCTGTCAGCAGAGTTTTTCAATATGTATCACATGAGAAAAATATCATGTCAAAACTGTTTGGTCTTAACAAATGGTTTCATTGTCTTTCACAGTTATACTAGAACATCTCCCGTCAAGATATGACGGATGAAAATTGCTTCTACACTTGAACGAAGCAATTGCCTGTTTGGTGATGTTTTGATTGTTGAAATGTTAACCCTAACTCCAGCGGATTAACCCTAAGCTCCAGTAGATAGTGTGCATTGTTGACCTCTTTTTCATTTCTTCATTCCCCTGAAATGAGTCTTACCAGTGAAACAATAAAGTTATCGGATCCAGTTCAACCTCGTCAAAATAAAGACTTTCAATGCATGTTAAACATTATCAAAACACGTTATCAAATTTTCATGCTGTGGCGCTAGGTTCATTGCTGATAACGTTAGGAGTGTTTCTCGATCATTGTCTATTATATATGTGAGGATATCGTAAAATACCGTTAAAGCACTTAATTTCGTGAGCCTGTCGTAATCATGAAAATTTAAACCTCCATAAATATTTAAGCTTTACATATGAGGCAGTGAGAAGCAAAGGGATACAAGTTCCAAAATTAAAAATTTCAAGATAAACAGTACAAATGGTAGGTGAACCTCTCTTCTGTTTCGGTGCCAGAGATAGTACTAGTAGCCCTGGTAGGTGCTGCTATAAAGCATGGTTTATAAAAACTTTTCAATTAAAGTCTATCTAGGACATGAACTTTAAACACGTTTTTGAAGTATCCACTAACATGCATTTGCCCTACACTGCCTCATAAATAACCAACTTTCGGTTCTGTTTAAATGTCATAAAACGTTGATAAAAGTTGTAAAAACGGCTTACTATTTAAGTAGTAGTAAAACTCATTTCTCATAGCATTAAAAAGAGTAGGCATGTTCAAGAGCACTAAACTTAAAAGAAGTCCTACGTTTGCCAATTCCGAAAATATATCTGTTTTTGTTTTGCATCAGATTGATGCATTTACAAGTATAAAACTGATTTAATAGCATATTCAGTGAGTATTTTCTCTATTATTGGCAACTGAAGAGTGTCAACTTGTTCTTAAAGTATTTTAAAAGATTAAATTGGGTATTTTGCCAAATGGCAACACGATGTGTTTAAGGATTAAGAAAAAAATTTACAACACATGCATAACATTTTCCAGTTCAACGTTCAAGTTTTAAATATCACCGTAGAGCGCATATGTTTTACGGTCAGTGTTCTGTTTGTTATATGTTTAACTATTCATGCAATGATTTTCCGTGAATCTTAGCATTCTACTATTTCACCCGAATAAAACATGCAGCCTATTTCTATTGACATCATTATACAGTAGAAGACCGTTATAACGCACAACTTGGGACCAGACCTTTTGCTCTATACAGGTTTTTGCATTATAAAGATCATTTTACGTATTTTGAAACTAATATTCAGACTATATCTATACTATATATTTGCACTTCATTATGAGTTTTATCTGCAATGAGTATTAAAGCACTAACATTAAAATTAGTCATTCAAATAAATATATTTCACAATCAAAAGAAAATGAATTATCCTGCACTTCAACTAGCTTCATGATTTGCATAACAGCTGCATTTTCAAGAGCTATCTTTTGTTTTCTGTTTACTGTGAGTACTAATTTCATTTAAAAGCATTGAATTAAGGTGGGAAGATGAAAAGTTGTCTCAAAATTTAATTTGCCTAACAATTTTTATGTTTACAAAACGAAACAGAAGGACTTTTTAAACTTCTATACCTATTGTTTACTTTTGAAAAGTGGTGCTGTTTATAGAGAATTGCGTTATATAGGTCGGCGTTATAAAGATATTCTACTGTAGCAATCATCTAAGCTGCAAACAAATAATTACTTTTGCACTAGACGACTTGGCATGTTTGTTTCAGCAATGATGACAACTTCTTCAAGTCAAGAGAGAGAGAGAGAGAGAGTGTGTGTAATTAGAACATATTCTATCTGGTGCAATAAGAACAGTAACAGTTAAATATTAAACATTTCCGTATAGTGTGTCTTTTGTTCTGATTCTTTTCGTTTAGAGGTTCACTCTTTTCATTCTTCAGTATCATTTCTTCGTCAAATTACGTAAAACAAAGTTTTGTTCGCATAATGATCCCATGCTTGAAGATAATTCAAACATTTTTAATTTTGTTTTCACTTATGGTAACCATTTGGAATGCTAAGTTTCTTTTCTGTAACAAGTTTTGGTTTGTAATTTTTTAAGGCTTTCTGAATTTTTCAAGTTTTCCTTGCCTCTTTGTTTCTTTTTGCCTCTCCCCCATCTTGACGTAGTGTATCTCACCATCTGCTAGGTAACTTTATGCTGGGTGAACCCCTTCTCCATTTTCATCCCATTAATGTTTATTATTTAGATCAGCGTTTCTTAAATTGTATTTCGCGGAACCCCAGGCTTCCACGAAGCTCTCACAGGGGTTCTGTATTTTTCATTCCTCATATTTCAAATTTGTCACTTAAAAAATCGGTAAAAACGCTTTCCCAAAATTAAAAATTTACGTTTGCTTTCGTATACGAATCTAAGCTTTATTACCAATCAGGGTTGGCCACGATAGGAATAACTTTATTTGTTGCCTAAAATTGTGCCTTTAAGATTCAACTTCGACATTTTTCCAAGATCAGTCATAAAGCACCTCAGTCAGTCATAAACCGTGAACTGTGTTCTCATTTTAAAGCCAGTTCTTTGTGGAAATTATTTCTAGAAATAACAATTTGGTTTTCCTCACACAAAATAATTTATGGTAGCATTAGTTTTTAAGTACATGGTTTACATTAATTTTTGCGTATGCTGTTTAGATTACGTGATGTTTTCGTATAACGTTTGTTGGCATGTTTTTACGTCAGCGAATGTCAGTCATGATATTTCCTACGATATCCTTTCACACTACTATCGTTGCCAACGAGCTGATGTATATAGGCCAATGTTATTTTCATATTTTAAATTCACATAATGAGTTCTAAGTGCGGCAAGTATTTTCTTTCTTTTGAGTTACATCAATAAATGTTGTAATTTAAAGACTAGAAAAACCAATAAACTATAGAAATATTAGATAAACTAAAACTTTTAATAAAATTATTTCCGTTGAATCTTTATCCAATTCAATGTATTTTTCTTAACTTCAATTGCCCTTTATATGCTATCATGATGATGATGACGATGTTGATGATGATCATCATCATCATTATTCTTTTTGATAGTATGATTATTAATGCTATTATTATTGATAGTATGATTAGGGTCATTCCGTAGTGACGAACGTAACATTCAGACTCTGTTTCGTTGCATAAATGAGTTTTAAATGTCTAATAATCATTCACTTGTGGTTTTGTGGAATTTTGTGAAAGAATAAAACTTCTGTGTAATATTCATACAATAAAACACAGTATAAATTACATAAATTGGTTTTTAAAACTACATTAACATAGTGTGACGAACGTAACATTTTTGCAACCTTGAATTTGCACTATGAAATTTAGTTCTCAATTTCTCTAAAATGAAGGTAGATATTATTGTAAAAACAATGCAATATTTTATTTTCAGTCCTTAAATTTATTTTTCATGCAGAATAATACAAATTTTTCTTATAATGTGACAGAAATGAATATTTCTTCAAAATATGACGTATGACGAACGTAACAGTGAGGAACGCAACTCTGAAGTTATGTTCGTCACGGTGAAGACTCGTTTAGTTTTTTAGACCGTTACGTGCCTAAATATTAATTAATAAATAAGCACTCTCTGATACTTTGTCTTAAAATTAACACTTCTTTCAACACATTTTCAACATGGATTAAATAAATTATTTGTTCTTGGCTTTGTGCAAAATTTGTTTTTTTTTTTTTCTCCTCTGCTTTGTAGTGAATTTTTTATGCGAGAACTTCGAATTTCTGATCCCCAACCTTTTTGTGCGACGGAAGTTACTAACGTAGTTGTTTTTTAATTGTTGCCTGAAATAATGAAAAATGATAGCATTTGTAAATTTTGTTTTGTTAATAAAATTAACAATTTAATTTCAAGGCTTAAGTAAGAATATATTAATGGATTTTGGTCACTAAACGTCTCAAATAATGCAAGTTTTCGAGGATTTCTTCAATTTAAGTCAAGTTATCAGTTTAAGAGCGTAATCCACATTGCTAAGGTTCAGCCTTGAATTTAGTTTGTTCACTTTTAACTTCATTATTAATATTATTTTTTAGTATTTATGGCAACAATTAAAAAGCGGACTTCAAATAATTTTTAGTTTTCTCACTGCTTATAATCTATTTTCTTCATTAAAATATACAATCATGTTGTGACTATGCCTAAGTCAGACGCAGAAAGAACAAGAGCTTAGCGTAAAAGAAAACGTACGGGTAAAATGGCCGTTTAGAATGTAAAAAAGAAGAAAATATAAAAGTTTTGCTTTTATCGTTGGTTTTTACATCACAATTTTATTTTTAAATCACTCACAAGCGGAACTTCTTTTTCCAGAAGTCTATTAAGAAATGTAATCTTCTTTACGAAAACGAGATCAATTGTAAAATTGTTTTTTCAAGAAGGCTACTTACAGGAACGTTTTGTATTTCTTTTCTGCCACAGTAATTCCAATATTGTTATTATTATTAAGCAAGATAACATATAAATGCCTATTTTTTCCTGTGACTTCTTGGAAGAGCATGCTTTTTGAATCTTTCCGTAAACTTAGCATGTTTTGAAAGGCGTAGTTGCATTGGTTTACAACTCGAAACAAAGTTAGCTTACTAGCTTCTCTGCAATTGTTTCTCATGTTCTGACTTCTCATTTTTGATTCCTTAGTCTTCTAGGGGTTTTTTTTTCGTTCCCCCCCCCTTGCCGTAATATTTGCATATGCCCTGCTGCTTTTTTCCTGCCATTTTCTTTTTTTTACCTGCCATTCTTGCTCTTTTTTTTTTTTTTTTTTTTTTGAGAACTGCCGATTTTTCTATTCAATACAACCTTAGAAAACTTCACAAATATATGTAAAAAAATCGAGTTAATTGTTGGGAAAATTACAAAATATTATGCTGTGACATTAAAAAATTAAATTATTTCAAAATATGCATTTTATTTATTTTGTATTGAACTAAACATTTGAAAGATGCAACGTTTGTTTCAAGCGATTACGCTCGTCACAATCAATTTGTTATGTTCGCCACACTGATAACTAATTGTTTAAATAATTTAATAAAAAGTTAACATTTTAAATGCATTCTAGGTAGCTCTTGGGAAGAGGATGAAGCAAAATATTTCTATTTTTAGTCTTACAAAAAGTGTGAAAGAGAAAATACGACGTTTCGTGACGAAACTAACAGACCGTTTAACACAGAATTCAAGCTAGGCTCAACAAGAAAAAAATAAAAATTCAATGAAAGATATTGAAGAAACTGAAATCTAATAATATAATCAATAACTGAAGAAAAAAATTGTTTACATAAAATGTATGCGTAAAAAATTACAATTCTCGTTTCTTGAATGCTTTATAGTTAAAATTTACATGTTGTTCTTGAAGAACTTCAAGTAGTAATTATTCAAAATTAAGAATGTTATCTCTAAAATTACATATAACACATTAATATTGATTGAGTTTGAAATTTTGGCCAAAACAGGTTGAAATTTTCGTGGAATTACCCATTATAATAATTATTATTATTATTGTTATTATTGATATTATTATTATTACTACTGTTATTGATATTATTATTATTATTATTGTTGTTGTTGTTGTTGTTGTTATTATTATTATTGATAGTATGATTATTAATGCTATTATTAGTGAAAGTATGATTGTAAATGTTAATACTATTGATATTATGATTGTTTTTTACTATTATTAATATTAATACTGTTGTTGATATTTTCTATTATTAATACTGACATTATTATCATTATTATAATTATTGATATAAATTATTATTGATATTATTGTTACTATTATTATTATTTTGTGGTGTCATTCAGTAACTTTCAATCAAGATCGTTGTCTGCATTCTTACTATTTTAAGGGGATTTTTTTTTCATGTCATGCATAAGTTTATGGTAGCGTTAGTTTTCCCATTACACTTTTCGCACTAATTTTTACATAGTCTTGGTGACGTGACGTTTTCGCCCAACAATTGTTGCCATTCTTACGTCGGCGAGTGTGTCAGTCATAATACTTCCTGCGATATCCCTTCACACCACTATCGTTGCCAACGAGCTGATGTATAGAGCCCGGCGTAGAGATTAATTTCCTGCTGGAAACATGACTTTTTCCGATATCGTAGATTTTCAATATTAGCCTTTGGCGTGCCAAACATTGGTTTGTCAGGAGTTGCCTCGCGGCCGGGGTAATTGCATTTTTCCTCTTTCCCTCGTTCTCTTGAATCCAATTTTACATCACACCGTCAGGGAAAAGAACAAAAAAAAAAAATTACGATTACCCACCTCAGCGTAACGGTGTGTAAGATAAATTAGCCGCTCCCGCCATCTATCTCTTAGCCTGCTTTTTCCCACATGTCTCGCTTCTTCATCAGAAGAAATTCTTTCGATCGCCACTGATTCATGTAGTAACTTTCTCTTTCGTGAAATAAAAATAAAAAATAACATACCTAAGTATGAAAAGGTAATGGTATATAATTTGTAACGTTAAAAGAAGGTGGCGAAAAAAATTCAATTTAGAGGTGTTTCTAAATGACTTTTTCTTTATATATCGGTTGTGATTTTATGATCTAAGACACGCTATTAAGATTGTATGGGGAAGTATATATAGATATGCGTTTTTTAATGCTTAGTTACATATATATATATATATATATATATATATATATATATATATATATATATATATATATATATATATATATATATATATACTTTTTTATTTTAGAGAAGATGACGGTATTGGTTTTGGATTAAACTCTCTCCCAGATTTCGATTTTTGTGGGAATTTTGCTGAAAGTAACCGGTGCTTTGGAATTTAAGTGCGGAGATGTCAGCGAAAAAGACGCGTGACCATATTTTAAAAATTTTCATTAAAGGGAATTTTTAGAAAAAGTGTATTGTAATGTATTTGTTTCCAATACATTGACGCAAGGAATATGGAATAGGTTGTTATGTAGAAAAATGAAAATGATGAATTAGGTTGAAAATATAGATTAAAGAGAATAGAGAGAGGAATTTTTATTTTTTTCTCTAATTTAAATAAAGTGTGTTATTATTCAACCATGAAAGAAAAAAAAAGAACCGAGGACTTAAATTAAAATTTTATAATTCCCTATACTGAACAAACTAATATTCATACTTCTGTCAGTATTGACCATCCAATGTGTGACATTGTCATCAGTGTGATGGTCATCAGTGTGATCATCCAAATTTGTCGCCAACTTGGCGAATTTTTTTTTAAAATCTTGTTTCAATTTGGCCACTGGTGGTGATATTTAGAGAGTAAACTATTGAGTCACATTAAAATTCCCAATAATGCGAAAATGACATTAAAATAGGAGTAAAAGGAAGTCATGTGATGCACACATCAGCTCGTTTTTGATATATTTTCAAGTTGAAAATGTGATTTTTTTAAATAGCAGATAGTATAAAATGTATAGTGCTAAACAATGCAGAAATGATTGTTTGAGATTTTGAAGAAATGTGTCTTGGATTCCATACTAACAAATATAGATATGTTGGAAAGAGAAGTTTTTTTCGTGCTCTATTTTCAGCGTAAACCTAATAAACAAGCTTGTACAATAAAGTTAAAGTACAGTGGATGACAAAAAGGAAAAAAAAAAAAAAAAAAAAAAGAAAGAATTAATTTGAATTTTGACCTCTTGAATTCAAATTGTTTTTCGCAATCACGAGTGTGTGTGTGTGTATATAGACGTGTGTGTTTATGTGTGTGGGGAGGGGTATGTGTGCTTGTGTGTAGGGGGTATGTGTATGTGTGTGGGCATGTGTGTTTGTGTCTGTGTGCAGGTATGAGTGTGTGAATAGTTGTGTGTATGAGTGTTTGTGTGTAGGGGATATGTGTATCTGCGTCTAGGCATATGTGTTTGTGTCTATGTGCAAGCATGAGTGTGTGAGTAGTTGTGTGTGTAGGTGTGGGTGCATGTGTAGGTGTCTGTATGTATGCGTATGTGTGTATTTGTTCGAGTGTGTGTATGTGTTTGTGTATGTGTGTGTAGGTGTGTGTATGTGTTTGTGTATGTGTGTGTAGGTGTGTGTATGTGTTTGTGTGTGTGTGTACATGCGTGTATGTATGCGCGTGTGTGTAGGACATGGATGCAACCTGGAGACGGCTTTCGCTATAGGAGCAGCATCGTGAGGAGCCGGTCGACGGTGATGCTGCAGATGATTCTGGTGGGAAAATAAAATCATAGGACATCAAAACAGTCAAATGAAAGCAATAAGCAATCGTGAGTGATTAAAAATCAAAATCAAATGTTTGCAGTTACTTCGCTTTACCTTTCCAATGACAGTATATGTGTACCAAACATGTGCACTCGGTGTAGAAAGTGAAAAAAAGTTCTTGAGGGCATTGCGACACTGCTCTTTAAATTTGGGATAGCGTTGTCGCTACAAGGAGAGATAGAAGAAGTAAGTCTTTTCCGCCTTTTCTCCCGCAAGGAGCACAGCACCGAATCCACATTTATCTCCACAGGATTTAGCACAAAGATAATTTTTTTTGTTCTTGTTTTTACAGTCTATTTACGTTTTACTTAATTGTTAATCTATTATCTGTGTTTTTTCATTTTTCTAAGTAATTAGCATAGATAACCAGTAGCTCAGTGTCACTCGTTCTCATGACATTGTGAACAAACTTTACGACAGTGTTCAAAAAATGTCCTCAAATGCGTTCCCAAAAGTGTTTAAAAAATGTACTGAACCAAGTACGCGTTCTGAAAATTGTGCTCGGAAGTGTTTCGAAAGCTGTTCCGTAAAAGTGTGCTTCAAGTGTTTTAAAAAAAAGGACACGCTTCCTTGTTCAAAAAGTTTCTGAAGATTTGCAGTGGCATCCTTGGAATTCACAAAATAAATTTGTTTATGAGCAAATTTATGACTGTTTTTATTTTATTTTTTACTAGTGGTACCCGCACGGTTTCGCCCTTAATAGAAAATTTAAAAGGTCTTTTGGTTCGCCTGTATATTTACAAATAATGTATGGTGAATTTTCTCGCCAGTTGGCTTGTACCCATGTTACGGTTCCACGTCATGATAATTTCGTAATTTACTCGTCCATCTTATGATAATTTTGTTCTTAAAATTGGAATAGAAAAAGAACCACATCGAATTTTCGAGAAATCGCTTCGAGGTGCACACCCCCATGCTACAAACTAACTTTGTGTCAAATTTCATGAAAATCGGCCGAACGGTCTAGGCGCTATGCGCGTCACAGAGATCCTGACAGACAGAGATCCGGACAGAGAGACTTTCAGCTTTATTTTTAGTAAAGAAAAAATCTCATTAGCTTTGTATCACCATTTTAAAATGCGTAAAATAAGGACAGTTACAAATACCAATAATACAATGGTCGAAAGCCAACAAAGTCCAATATTTAATGGGGTTGTTTTACAGTTTTTATGAAAAACTAGAAAATCATCCGTCAAGATATGACGGGTGTAAATTACTCCTACATTTGAGCGAAGCAAATGCCTGTTTAGTGAGTTTGATAGTTGAAATTTTAACCCTAACTCCAGTGGATGAACCCTAAACTCTAGTACATAGCGTTCATTGTTGACCAATTTGCCGTTTCTTCATTCCCCTGAGATGACACAGTCTTACCAGTAAAACAGTCAAGTTACCATATCCAGTTCGGTCTTGCCAAAACTAAGCATTTCCCTGCATATCAAACATTAAAAAAAAAAAATAATAATAATTTAAAGATAACTTACTGAATTTTTGGTGCTTCAACAACGAAGTAATGCCGTCACGCATGCTATGGCGCGAGTTTCATTGTTAGTGACGTCAGAGGGTTACTCGATCATCGATTTTGGCTAGCAGTGCTTCCCTTGTAATTCACAAAATGATTCTGTTTTTGAACAAATTTACGTCTGCTTTTATTTTATTTTATTTTTTACTAGTGGCACCCGCACGGCTTCGCCCGTAATAGAAAAATTAAAGGTCTTTTGGTTCGCTTGTATATTTACAAATGATGTATGGTGAATTTTCTCGCCAATTGGCTTGTACCGACGTTACAGTTCCACGTTATGATAATTTCGTATCTCGCCAATTGGCTTGTGCCCATGTTACGATTCCACGTTATGATAATTTCGTAATTTATGATAGTTTTTTTTTCTTAAAATTTGAATAAAAAAAGAACCACATCGAATTTTCGAAAAATCGCTTCGAGGTGCACACCCCCATGCTACATACTAACTTTGTGCCAAATTTCATGAAAATCGGCCGAACGGTTTAAGCGCTATGCGCGTCACAGACATCCTACGGACATCCTACAGACATCCTACAGACATCCTCCGGACAGAGAGACTTACTGCTTTATTATTAGTAAAGAAACCTCATCAGCTTCGTGTACGCATTTATTTTGAAATACATAAAAATAATGCCAGTTATAAAAACCAACAACACAGTGGTCGAAAGCCAACAAAGCCCGACAGTGATTTTCAACTGTCATGGCCACAGTTTACGGAGTATTTTAAGGTTCTTATGAAAAATGTCCCGCACAACAACCACTAGCAGTCAAAAAATGTATATTCTTTGTGTATAAGCGGGCCACAAATCTCGCCATTTCTTCCCCCTTTCATTTCCGGTAAACGACCGGAAATAGAATGGGGTGGTTGTCACGTGGATCCAGGCATATTCTTGGACTCGTTTCCTACATTCGTTTCGTTTCTTTCACCTAGCGAGACCAGTTTCAATCAAAGCAAAGCGGACAGTTGAAAACGATTTTTGCTGCATTCGGAGAACGAAACGATGACCAGGGAATGCGGATTTTTTTTTTTCTTATTTCTCAGCTATATCTGTCTGTTTATTTGTTGTTGTTCGGGATGGTTTCTTTTCTTTTCTTCCCAGTCATTTATCTCTTTCAATTCTTGAAAAATGAGAATACTTGTGTAAGAAATTTTAGTTTATGATGTTTTTTCTGTATCGTATTTTCGGCTTCTTATAAATTATTTTCATCTTTTTAGATAATTAAACGTCTCAGAAAATAAATAGCTTTTATTAAGACGGGAGACAAGTCACATTTTTCTAATTCCAAATTTTAAGGGGGAAAAATGTTTTGGTAAGAAGTGGTTCAAATAAACAATGTAACTGCCCTGACAATGTTCTTCAAAACAAAACTCTTCCATGTTTGTATCATAAATTGGTTTTTCTTCCTCATTTCTGAAAAATGATTGGTACATTAGTATCTATTCAATGTTATTGGAAATAAATGAATCTAAGTCGTATATTTCTTGGTATGAATTTTGTTGAAAAACACACAATAATTGCAAATGGAGTGCAAATATGGACCTTTTTCAAATTTCAGTAGGTTCATTAAAAATTATTTTATTTTACGTTACACTTTTTTCCTTCTCTAAGAGAAATATTTATTTAACCCCTTACTTAAAATAGTTCATAGATGCTTTTTTTAATTTAAATGTTTATCTTTTTCGAAATTTCGTCCGACTGTTCAATTCTTTTTATAGCTTGAATCTTGCGTTTTTTTCAATTATTATTTTAAATGGTTTGCACACGAATTTGGTAATGTTATGCTCATACAATATTGAACTGTAGATTAATGTTAGCAAATTAAAAAATCAACATTTTAACTCTAACCTTTTTTTAAGATGTTAATTTTTGGAACGTGAAAAGTTATGAAATTGAGCACTCGTCTGAGTAGAAATTTAATTTTTATATTTCAAGTGCTCCTGAATTTTGACTTTGCTTAAAGCAGAAACTTTGGAATATTAAAATATGAAAAAAAAAGAAAAAGAAATTAATTTGAATTTTGTCATCTTGAATTCACATTATGTTTTTCGCAATCACGAGTGTGTGTGTGTGTATGTAGGCGTGTGTGTTTGTGTGTTTGGGGGGGGTTATGTGTGTTTGTGTGTAGGGGGTTTGTGTCTGTGTGACGGCATGAGTGTTGGTAGTTGTGTGTATGAGTGTTTGTGTCTGTGTGACGGCATGAGTGTTGGTAGTTGTGTGTATGAGTGTTTGTGTGCGTGGGGGGTGGGGTATGTGCATGTGTGTGCAGGCATATGTGTTTGTGTCTGTGTGCAGGGATGAATGTGTGGGTAATGTATATGTGTGTGTATGTGTTTGTGTGTGTAGGTGTCTGTATGTGTGTGTATGTGTTTGTTAAAGTGTTTGTGTGTGTGTGTGTGCGTGTAGTTGTGTATGTATGCGCGTGTGTGTAGGATATGGATGCAACGTGTCGTAGACGGTTTTCACTATAGGAGCAGTATCGTGAGGAGCCGGTCGAGGATGATGCTGCAGAGGGTGTTGGTGGGAAAATAAAATGATAGCACATCAAGACAGTCAAATGAAAGCAATAAGCAAGCGTGATTGCTCAAAAAAAAAAAAAAAAAAAAGAAAAGAAAAGAAAATAGAACTATAGTTAGTATGTATTTGATTTTCTTTACTTTTAATGTTTCAAAAACGTTTTCATGAATATGTACAGTCTTCTTTACTAATAATAAAGCTGAAAGTCTCTCTGTCCGGAGGATGTCTAGATGTCTGTAGGATGTCTGTAAAATGTCTGTGACACGCATATCGCCTAAACCGTTCGGCCGATTTACATGAAATTTGGCACAAAGTTAGTATGTAGCATGGGGGTGTGCACCTCGAAGCGATTTTTCGAAAATTCGATGTGGTTCTTTTTCTATTCCAATTTTAAGAAAAAAAAATATCATAAGATGGACGAGTAAATTACGAAATTATCATAACGTGGAACCGTAACATGGGCAAAAGCCAATTGGCGAGATACAAAATTATCATGACGTGGAACCGTAAAATGGGTTCAAGCCAACTGGCGAGAAAATTCACCATACATTATTTGTAAATATACAGGCGAAGCAAAAGACCTTTTGATTTTTATGTTACGGGCAAAGCCGTGCGGGTATCACTAGTTCTCAATAAAATGATTTAATCACACAAATTGTATTCCGCCTAAAACGATCAAACCCACGGTGAATTACTTTTCTCCACGTTACATGCGATTTGATCAACATTCTTCTCTATCGATTATTGTCCGTTCTTAATTCTATCAGCTGCATCACCCCTTTTAACCCCACCGCTTCGGCTGGATGCACTGCGGGTAAGTGCATTTTAATTGAACTACCCTTTCCCCGACAAAACCAGCAGGTCCCACAGCGGCAAGTGTATTAGTCGTTCTACACTCACTCATAGTATTTTCTTCCTACTTTTAACGCACAATCAGTCGGCTCTTCACTGACACCGTGCTACGATTAGGAGAGCAAATGGTGATAAGATTAGGGAGCATTTACATATTGCTGGAAGTAAATTTTACTTATGAAAATGAAATACTATGACGAGAATACTTTTTAAATGTAAAGTACTTCTACAGCTTTGTAGTCACTGCAATATTTGAAATTTAAATGAAACATTTTTTTTTTTTGATGTATATAAATCATTACATTTATCTGTATATATATTTTTTCGCTATGTTTAATGAATTCCAAAAATTATTCAACTTAATGGATTGAACTTTCTAAACTTAGATTAAAACTTCTACCCCTCTTATTCAGCAGCTAAAACTAGACGAGGTTTTAAATTAGTACTTAGAAAATACAGCTTTCGTCACATAAATTTTGAAGAAGTCGGGGAGTGTGGGGCAAAGTGAAATGGTGAAATATTTACTCTGCTTTAAGCACCAACTACCTTGTAATATTTTAGCTATATAGTAACAAATGCAGTCTATTCCAGTCAGGAAAAAATTACTTCTAAAAATCATTATACAGGATAATACAAGGAATTTTCAGAAATTGATGCTCAAATTGTACTATTTTGGTGTAAGTCACAAATTATTTTTGTTATTATCAAATGATAAATTTCTTGTTATTAACATTTTACACATTATTTGAGACCTACTAATATTTGGTACAGTATTTATTTAGTTATTATAATATATCAAGCTATTTTGTATTTTAAATATTTTGCACAATTAGTCAAATGCATGTGGATCAAAGTGAATGGGGCAACGTGAAATAGTTCATTTTGTTTATTCGTTCCATCATTTACTAAATCATTTACGTATTTATTTATTAATTCATTTATTTGCCTTTCTTCACTTAATAATAGACTCACTTATTTATTCATTCATTCACTCATTTATATTTCCTCATATAAAGAAGTTAAATAATTTATTAGTTTATTGTTTCATTATCTATGAATGTTTTCATTCATCTCTTTATGTACTCATTCATTTGATCAAAAATATATTTTACGATTGAATAGAAAATATTTCCTTTGAAAAATATTTCATTTTTCACTTTGCTCCATACGAAAAAAAAGAGATTTTTTTTAAGTCACAAATTTACTGCCAAAAATAAAAAAGAAATGCATTGATGCAAGTTTTATTAAAAAATATATTTTCCTTTCTCTATGTATTGCAATTTTCAAAGCAATTTTCTAATTTATTCATTTTGAAACTCTTCATCTTAACTAATTCACTTTGCTCCACATTTCCCTACATGAGTTTAAATATAAATTTCATTTTTCAAACACACTGCGAAGAAAAAATAAATTATAGTACTTTAGAGCTTGGACGACTTCTAAAGTAAACATCTAAAAATATTAAAGAAAAAAAAAACGCATACACACACAAAAAATGAAAAAAATAAAAATTCAAATAAACTCTAAAAAAAGAAAACCTGCATTGTCCAAGAGCGAAAAAAAACACAGTAAAAATTTAGGAAGCATTTTACCAAACGAAGTCAAGATTGTGGAAAGCTGAAGTATTATTTTTAATTCTTTTATCTAGTGATGTCTCAATAATTATTTATTTTTTTGTATAACAAGATGTTTTTGCACAGACATAGTAGGAGAGAGATTGTAATTGCTAAATATTATTAATACATACTTTCATAGTTTAAAACTATTGGAGTGATTTGCAGAAAGCCAAAGCTTAAAAGTGCACGCTCAAAATGTGTGAAAGAAAACATTCTTATTTTCATTCGCAATATAACCACCAAATAAAGTTTGGAATTTGTCCCCTTTAGATAATGAAGGCATGTACCTCTTATGCCCAACACCTTGCTTCAATGGCGGTCACCCCACTACAAAAGAACCCGCTATTAAATTAAAATCAATCCCCTTTGATACCCTTTTCCCGCCATGATCAGATCCTATGGGGAAACCCTTTTTACATAAATGGAGTCGAGGCTGTGATCACAGAAAATGCTAATCATTCTTTTGTGTAAGTTATTGTGGAATAAAAAATATCGAAACGAAAAGATAGAAAGAGGGATAAAATACTTCCAAACGTGATTTTAAATATCCATACTCCTTAATGAATGTATGCACTGTTAAAAATTCAGGAAACTTCTATGGTAAATATTACTGTAAAATGGTGTGTTTACAGTACAGAAAATTTTACAGTAAATTGTACCGAAAAAAACAAACGAATGCAGCTCAAATTGATACACCACATGAATTACAGTGCGAAGCAGATAACATTGTATTTCCTCCATTTCGGTGTGTTCTAACTCGTATGGTAAGCAGCAAAGCAGTCTGAGGGTCTCGAGATTGAACCTGCTCCTCGCAAATTGCGTTTTTTAACTCTTGTTTATTCTACCGTAAAATTTTACAGTAAAATAGGATTTTACGGTAAAAGTTAATTGCAACATGGCTGCCAGTATCTTTTACTGCAAAATTTCAGGATTTTTTAAAACAGTGTAAAGTTACGGAGGTTAATTTTGAGTCAGTTAAGTCAACTTAGCACCACTTCATATCTTTTAACATATTTTAACACATTTTTCATTTTTGAGACGCAAAGTTGCGATGAATATTGCATTTTTCGGTGCATATATTACTTGAATTACACTGCTGTTTAAGAAATGCAACTAACTAGTAAGTTTTGAATTTTATAAAACGAAAACAAAATACCTACAAATTCATAATTGAAATGCGCATTAAATATTCTACTGAAGCGATTTTTAGAAAAATTATTGGTGTTTCTATGATGGTGTTTGCATGATGTTGTTTCAGAGAAAATTATAATCTGTATTCCTATCCGAAACTAGATAAATTTCCCCCTTTATGTATGCCCCTCCATGCTCCTCTTGTATTGACACTCAATTTTTCCCAGCGAAAACTTGAATATCATCACTTTTGCCGAAAAACACGCCCCTTCGTCTTGTTGACTCAGCTCAAATTCTTCACGCCTCTCACCTGCTTTGCATACGCAACGACTTGGGAAAAACCGCAAAATTTACTGGCATATGCCTCAGAAAATACCATCTGAATACACACCACGTAATGAGATTCGTAAAGGGAAGAGTGCTAGTGCGCGATGCTGAAAGGTAAGGAAAAAAGGTGAGGGGACGAAGATATGACTTCAGCAAGATTATTTTGAATCCACGGTAGTGGAAAATTTAAGCCACCATCGAAATGGTGGAAGAAGATTTTTTTTTCCTCGAATGCAAAATGAAGAAAGTCGAAAATTCCCTGTTCTTGTTATTCTTGCATAAAATGGACACCTGGGGCATATGAGTAAATCCGGAGAATTTTTCAGGAGTTTTCAACCAATAGGATTACTAGTTGGTACCCAAATTCCAAGCTTCTGAGTGGTTGGATCCCTTTGTTGTTTTCGGAAGGGCAGAACAGGGAATTATTTTTCCCTCTCTTCATAAAGGCTTTTGCAGATGTTTTTGGCATACGAAAATGAGATGGTATAGACTCGCGCTCTCTTTAGCTCTATATTATTTCACATGCAGTGAGATTTTACATAATCATATTTATCCTGTGGTTCAAGATCATATCGGACCATATCTATGCTTACCTGCTTGCGCTGGCTGTGTTTTACAAGCCTTCACAGTTGGAAATGATAGGAAGTGAATAGGAAAAAAAATGCAGCATCCATGGCACAGCTGATTGTTTTAGCTCTATCCTCCAGCCTCATACAGAACGAAATATATCTGAAGGGCGTTATTGAATTTCATGCTTTTATGCTAGGCATCCTTGAAAAGCTCTCTATGTTATTGTGTTTGAGTATCTCCTTTCTTTGAGCATAAATATAGTTTCGTACGACAGTCCCAGTGAATAGTAATTGTATTCCCCGTCCAAACCATCAACCCCTATGCCCAGAGGCACTTTATAGACAATGGTGTTGCAGACTTGATTTGTAAGGTTATTGAAATAGTCTCTGAGTGCAAATGAGTTTTCAAAATTTCGGAAAAAAATAAAAAATAAATAGAATTCTCGAGTATATGTTTGTAAAACGTAGTGTTTGTCTTTTATTACTTGAAAATTGCAGGAACTGCTGACTCTTTGACATTTTTTTATTTTCATATTTCATCAGTTTTTGGACTAGAAAATGCTTAATAATTGCCTTTGTTAAACTTTTAGTTTTGTGGATATCCGCGCAGTTCAGTAAAATTACCAGCGTTCAGTCACAATAAAATACTTCGTTATCAGTTTGGTCAATTGGATTTTAAAATTTTATAATACTTAGAACTGCAGAAATTTTTTGGCGAAATCGGTTCTTCAGGAGCAGAATTTGAAAAGGATAGTTATATTAATGAAAATAGCTAGGTTTTACACTAGAAACGTTCAGATAGCCCAACTGACTAAACAATTACTTTGAAAAGAGACCTATTTAAATGTGCAATTAGAATAAAGAGAGTTTTATGAACCAATGTTACATCAAAGCCTGCGTTATTCGCATTCATTAATTTAAAATAAAAAAAAAGTTGGTATAGTTGATTTAAAATGACATTGTTTTTAGCTTTCAAAATTGTGTCTCATATCATATGTTTCATCTCGGTGTTTCCGTTTTGACTGTTTTTCAAAAGTTATCGGAAGAAGAAAATGTGCGGAGAATTTGGGAAGAGGGTCTGAGTGTGGTACAAAAGTTTCTATTAAAAAGGATAAACTAAAGCAGTAACGTTATAAAAATGACACAAAGGGGTATGGAGGTAGGTGTTATTTTAAACAGTAAACTTAGTCCTTCAACTCACAATATTGTACGCAAATAGAATTCTCTGTATTTTAAGAATGCTCTTAATGCGTTCAGCATATTCCACACAAGAGATTCAACTCAGTTATGAGCTAAAAAAAATTAAAACAAATAATTTTTTCCCTTAGAAACTAAATCTCCACAACTCAATCCTAGTAATTCAAAAAATGTAAGGATGAAGTCCTTTTTAGAAAATCGTTTTTCCAGCTGCTATGTCCAAGGCAGTTATAGATAAGTCATATGATCATAGACAAAATTTTGAAAAACAAAATGACACAATGTAAGAGCATACAACAGTAAAAGTAATGGACAAAACGTGATTTCCTTTCGTCAAATTCACATAAATAGCTTCAAAGATATGTATTTCCTATATAGAAAGCTTAATACACCAAAGGAATCTCGTGAAAAGAATCCAATTCAGCTAAATGTTGCAAAAGTGAGAGTTCATTTTTCAACCTTACCGGAAAGCTTTTATAATTCGAGGCGAGTAATTGAAAACGGGCAATTTATTCATCCAAGCTCCGACATTCTCCACTGTCACCACAGAGAGCAGCATCCGACATCCTTTTATAAGTACTTCACTAAATTCTTCGTCACATCCTCGCAATATATATTGCGATCGATGGCACGAAATTGCTATACCGATCCTACTTTAATCCCCTCAATGACCGCATCCACTGTAAAGAAAGGACCGAGACGAAAAAAAAAGAAGAGATTTAAGCTATTTAATAATACTGCCCCCTCCTTCAAAAACCTTCTCATATTTCAACTCCCTTTCTTTTGAGGCCCCAGTGTTGACACATCTCTCATACCGCCCTGTCCATTTAGTTCCACGACAAGAGAATTACTTTGCCAATCACAATAAGGTTTTTTTCAACGAAAGAAAAAGATAAACTTCTCCCGGAGAATAGCGGATAGTCCATCCTTGTCAATTTCTCCTCTCTCCCTTCCTCCCCCATCTCCGTGGACTCTCCTTTGCCGGACAATGGGGGAAGATTTATATAGAACTTATATGGAAGAGAAAGGAAGTCTTTAAAGTTAACTAAGACTGGCTGTTGAAGTGTTATATCCAGTTTCTAATGCAAGGGCTTTGTCTAGATTCTTGAATTACTTCAAGGAGAAAGGAAGAGATGGTTCGTACTTTATCCTTCAGATTGGTAGTTATATTTTGAAGGATGACAGCGATAGTCTCTTTCTCCTAATTTTTTAGAAAGCTTTTTTATTTGCTTGGGGTATATCGCGAGGAACAAGAGATGGAATCAATATCAGAATTTCCATTCCTTAATTACAGGTTCAGATTTCGAAGGAAAGGCTCTAACTTGCCTTTAAAAATATGCAGATTAGGGTGGTGTGGTCAGTGAGTGAATACTTTGCACACTTTCTCTGTCAAAAATTAATATCATTAAAAACTGAAGCATTTAGTACCATTACGGTAAACACATTTTATCGTTATAATGAATGCAATCATTGAAAAAGAATGGGGTGATCTTTTATGGCTGTGTTTGCGTTTTTTGAGGTCAAAACTAATATACAAATTCCGAAATTGTATTTATTTGAAAAAGAAAGAAATTAATCATACTGCAAAAAGTAACTTAAACAACTTTTTTTGGAATCTATGGATTTTTTTTAACATTTATGTAAACAATAATTGCGCAATTCCGCATCCAAATTCATAAAACGATTTTTCTTTTGGAGTCGTACACAATAACATATTATTTAAATAAACAGAGAACTTTAATAATTAATTTGTAAAGTAAAAATTTAATGGTTGTCTAAAAAACGTCTTACTTTAATATTGAACTAGAGGAAAGTATTCATAAATGAGAAAAAAAAAAACGGTCATATTCACAAAAATATGTTAAATTGAAAAAAATATTTATAAGTCACAGGAAAAGAACAATATTTAAAATAGTGAAAAAAAATCAATGTTTCATCTCTTGATGCCGAATCTTTGTACTTAAGTTCGGAAGTAAATAAAATTAAACTGTAGTCTAAAAAATAAATCACCACACTGGAATCGATATGGGTAAAAAGCTCTTCCTTCACGCAACGTAAGAGATTCTACAAAGGTCAAATAAATTTCTAAAGCATTGATTTTCGAATGCATCTACATTTCAAACAATTCGAATGTTAAAAATTTCTAGCAATACTTAAATTTGTACAAGTAGAATGATTTTTCAATGTAATGGTGCAGTTCAAAGAAAAAAAAAAGATTTCCCAGGGTTCTCTGAATGCTGGTGAAACTACTCAATGGCTGCCAAATATGGCTTTTTATCACGAGAAAGTATCGACTCAATCCCAATTGATAGATGACGTTTCGCCAATTTCCAATGATTTTCGCCAACTGCTTGTCCGATTTTTACTATACGTCATCAAATCGTTTTGATCGAGCTTCCAATGTAAAATATCGTGCAATGAGTAAATAGTGATTTTCTTAAACATGAAAGCTAATGGTAGAAAAAACAGTTCCGTCCAGAACTAAATGAGCCTACTTTCCCGTATACCAACATCGACTTTCTAGCATCTGGTCAATATTGTCTTAAATAACAAAAAGTGTTAATTGTATCAAACATACCTTTCAATCATTTTCAGTTGACTTTTAAAAACATGATATAACTATCTAATCAGATGAAATAGGTGCGTAAAAAATAAATAAACGAGCATATAAGGGAGTAGCACCTTTTAAACAATGTAGCTGATATATTTTTTTCCATTAAAAGCAAAAGTAAAAACAAAAAGCACATCAAAATAAACACAACTTTAAAAAATCGCTTGTGATTCTTTCTTTCGGGTAAAAATGAAGCTCCTCATATTTAGTTCCCCCCCCCTCCCTCCCCCCCAGGCAGTTACCAAAAGTTAAAAAAAAAAGAGTATATTTTAGAAAATAAATAAATAAATAATAAAATGTAACTTTAAATAAATAATTTTCGTCAAAACAGTCTGCACAGTTCTTCAACTTCTGACAAAAGATAAAGCACTCCAAATTCCCTTTTAATTCCCGTTGCCAAAAATAAAATAAATTAACTAAAACTTAGAATGAAAAAGAAAACAAATTATCTCAACAATCATTACTTTATGGTAAAAACCAGTGCTTCGAAGTTGGAGTTTGAGCCGTTGAGTCGGAGAAAGACTGATTTTGGAGTAAAGGAGTCCAAGTCAGGAATAGGAGGTTTTAAAATTCCAAAAGTCGGAGTCAATCATTTTTCCTTCGAGTCTGTATTTCTGCCAAGGCTGCGGAGTTCGAGTAGGAGTTGAGCTGAATGTGGGGTACGAGTCAAATTCTCTAAAATTCCGGAATCAGAGTCAGTCATTTTCCCCAAACCTATTAGCTTTCCAAAACGTATTAGCTAATTACGAGCTATTGCTTATTTCACTAATTGGAGAAGCATTTTGTTCAAATTTAAATCCCTGCTATCAAATTTTTAGTTTTTTGGCATTTATTTGATTATTTTATTTGTGTTTGACTTCTTTGTTTTTAGCGATATTTCTTTTATTCATGAAGCCTTCGTTCATGTTTTTTTTTTTCCTTCTATTTTGCTTACGAGATAGTAGGCTACAAAACAACTAATTGATGAATACTTAACTACACTTTTGCATATTTTTATAAAAGTGATCTAATTCTGTATGTGAGACAGGTGAAGTTAATGGACTGTTATTGCCAGGGCCTGACGAATTAATTCCAGAGACCAGCTCGCTCCTGTGACTAAAAACATACCTTGGAAACAAGTTCTTTTAAAACAAGAATCTTTTGGAAGCCTTTTAAATTGAATTTTTGTATAAACTGAAAAATAATTTGCCTGGAGCCTAAATATTTCGCTCGACTTCTTAGATTTTAGTTTACGTTGATCTTTGCTTATAACGTATTCGTCCCTTCTTAACATAAAATCAAAAATAATGTTTTATTCTGAAACTAAATTGATGTTTCTAACCGGGTTGCGGAGTCTTAGTCGAAGATTAGCAGTCGAAATGATTTTGTCGTAAAGCGTTCGGAATCGGAATCGGAGTCGAGAGTAGAAGGTTTAAAATTACAAGAGTTGGAGGTGGAGGCGATCATTTTCACCCAAATTCTTCAACTCTGCCAGTGTTTGCGGAGACAGAATCGGACCGATTTTGTGGTAAATCAGTAGGAGTTCGAGTCGAAAGCCTTATAACTCCCGGAGTCGGAGTCAGAGTCGGTCGTTTTTCCTATGATTCCACAGCCTTGGTTTCGAATATTTTTTTTAACTCAGAATTTTTATTAGTAGGAAGAAAAATGAAAAAGGTTTTTAAAAAAAAATGTCTTAAAGATCAAAAATTCTGAATTGAATTTATAAAATAAATGCACCAAATCTAATGATTGCGCACCATTTTAATTCCGATCATGTAACAGAAATCATCAAATAAATGAGCCTTGAGAACGAAAATAATGATAAACATAATAAAGGAAAATTTGGCTTTAGTCCAGTTTTTGAAATATGATTAGGTAGAATGTAATTAAATTATTTCGTGGGATGTAGTCTCCTAAATGACGTTAACTTCTTCCTGCCATCAATATCTTAAAACAAATAATTTATTTCACCGAAACCGCATGTTCTTTTGACTAAATTATGACGTTAGCAAACAAATGTTACATCCAGTCCACCCCACAACGGACGACGAGCGGGATCCTTAAGCACACAAGAAAGGAAAAATCGATATTAATTTCATTCCTATCACATAATAGAAGTCATCAAGCAAATGATGCCTGACTCTGTCATAAGATTAAAAATAGTTTTTGGAATGCTGGCTGGCTTCCTAGCGAGCGAGCTACAAAATAATTAAGTTAGGCAATGCGATTCGTTCTAGGAAACGGCATGGGGTCAAACAAAGGAGGAAGGAAAAGAAACATACGAATGAGATGAAAAGGAAACGATATGAATTACGCAGTGTGTTTTAAATAACTGAGTATCTATTTCAAAGGAACTCCAGGAGGATGTTTTTAGCATTAGATCCAGGATTTCCAAGCGCTAAAGGGTTGCTGATTTAAATGTGTAACTATTGAAGTTTGTCTACTAATTTATGCGCGTGAACTTATTTACAAAAATAAGTAATGAATGCACTTATATTTCTTATACATAAAAAAAAAAATCTTTCTTAGATGCCAGTTTTAACTGTTGTTGTAACCTAGTAATTCATTTTTGGAATATTGACTAGCTTCCTACCGAACGAGCGACAAAATACTTAACTTAGGAAATGTGATTCATTCTAGGAAATAGCAAGGGGTAAAACAAAGGAGGGAGGAAAATAAACATACGAATGAGATGAAAAGGAAACGATATGAATTACGCAGTGTTTTAAATAACTGAGTATTTATTTCAAAGAAAGGACAACAGGATGATTTTTCAGTTATAGTTACAGAATTTGCAAGAGCTAAAGCGTAGCTCATGTACCTATCTATTTAAATTTATCTAATAATTTATTTATTACTTAAATTTATCTAATACTTGAAAACCTACCGTAGTGTACCTATATTTTTTATACAAAAAATTGATCTTTCATAAGTGCCAATCGTTGACTGTTGCTGTTACCTAGTAATTCATTTTTTAGAATATTGGCTAGTTTCTTACCGAGTGGTAAAATAATTAATTTATTCAATGTGATTCATTCTAGAAAACGGCACTTCATAGCAAGGCCATGAAAATGTTTTTCAGAAAAGAAACAAGAGTTGCAAGAGTTAAAATATAGCTCATCAAATAAGTAAAGATAGAAATTTAGCTACTAAGTCATGTGCTGTAAAACACATGCTCAAGAAAAAAGTACTGCATGTGTCTTTATTTCCTATATGATTTTTAAAATTATTTTAAACTTTAGTTTTTAGTGAAGGGAAAATATATTTTCTAATTTTTTTCTCGTAAGTATTATACAACACCAAATTGTTGGCCAGCTATTTAGAAAGAAAAGAGTTTAAAAAGCAAAAAATAAAAAATAAACAAATAATTAATAAATAGTAAGGTAATAATAATTAACAATAAATTTACAAACAGACTATAGCAGAAAAATAATAATTTTTAATGTTTACACTTTTTTAATACTTATAATAGGAGAGGGTGAGCCAAAGCGGGTAGTCCTTCGTATGCTCCCCATGGTGTGAAAACGGCAATGCATACGTATGTCGTGTTTACCCGTACACCCTCGAGTTTCAATCAGTCTCAGCGAAGCAGCAGTGAAGCGACATGGCGCAACCAGGCTTAAAATTAAAAAAAAAGATACATTTCTAAAAAAAGAGGAAGTTTTGTACCTTGTGATTAATCTAAGACCAGCTTATTTTTTTGATTGTCAATAATATTACGTTATTTTGATACCATCCACCTACAAACCACGATAGTCATTTCGTTTGTTTCTTTTTTAAATTTAAGGTTATAGTTATTGAAATAAAAAAAAACTCTCTTCGGGCAAAGGCGAGTATAGGATTTAATCATACATTAATTTATAATTAATTTCTCGACTCGTGTGCTGCTTAGATTTTCTATTTCAATAGGATAAGTATAACTTAAAAAAGTTATTTTTTATGATGGTAATTAAATAGTCTATTAATTTAATAAGTTATTTCTTGATGTTTTATACTCAAATGTGCTGACTTTAAATTGAATAAGTACAACTTTTTATATATTTTTTATATAATGACAGGTAGCTAGTCAATTATTTTAATCATTTATAACTTCATAAATGATCGGCAAACTTAGCAAATCACAATTAGTTAAGCTTACCCAGTTTTGCTTCCTGGTAAAGCAAGCGGGTTTTTCAAATTTTTGTAAAGTTTGATAATAAAGAAATATTGGATTTGAAATAATACAGAAATCACTTTTTATTTTGCAGTTCAAGAACCCTGCTAGGAAAAAAACCGAAATGGTTGCGATAAAAATCCAAAAACTACACTTTTCGAACGTTCTTCGAAAAACTCCCCGCTTTGTGCCACCCTCCTCTAACCCTACACTTGTATTTATATTACGCAGAGGATAAGGGAACTGTTCACGTGTGCTCCTATATGTTGCATTCACACATGCCTCGTCATCAACCTTAGAAGTCGTTTTCAAAATTAAAGAATTCTTAATTTAATTTAAAAATTTAAACATTGTCATAAACTTACTTGAATGTTTATATAATGGTTTGCAATAATTTAGTTTGACTTATTAATTAGTTTAAAACACATTTTCACGTGAAGAAGACATCAATAAAATTACACAGAAGAGCAGCAAAAACAAAGAAGTTGTCACCAAAGAAACATAAACTGGCTCATTGCTCTAAAAGTTTGGCCTAAAAGTAGGACTGGTACTGCCATTACCTGAGAATATTTCAAGATTGTTTGCTTTACGTTATCCTAGTAAAACATACCATGCTCACATAGCACCCCCTTTCCCATACATGATTTTTAAAAATTTGGTAGCTTATGCGGTATTTTTCTCTCTAAAGTAGTTTTAAATTTTTTTTTTTGTCATTATTCACTCAAAGTAAATGTTAATCACCTTTTTTTGCTTACAGTATGTGCATTAAAATAATTTATTTCATGTAAAGAAAAGCGGAATTATTGGCACAAAAAGCTTTTGATTAGTAAAACATAATATGTACACATGTGCTCCCCATTCCCCTACATGATTTTAAAAAATGGTAGCTTATTCGTATTTTTCTCTCTAAAGTATTTTTAAAGCACTTTTATTTTGGCAATATTGCCTCTAATTAAACGTTAATCACCTTTTTTTATACTTAAAGTGTACGTAATAAAATAATTTGTTCCATGTACAAAAAAGCGGAATGGCACAAAAAGCTTTTGATTACAAAACTATTGCGGTATTTTTGACTAAAATTTTATATTTTTTAAAATTTTTCTTTACGTATTATTTTAATGTGTCTATGTAGTTTATGAAAAAATATAGCAAAAAAAAAATCCATTTATTCGAGGCAGGTGGATAAAAATGTGCAGGTGTGTGCTTATGTTACTATTCGTTTGTTGATACTGCGTTCAAGTTAGCTTTGTAATGATTACAGTCACGTGTAGCAATCGAGGCTCAAAACATTCGGTAGATTTAATTAATTACTTGTGTGAAAAATGCTGTAGTGTTTAACAAACACTTTTTTTACTTATAGAGTTTCTACATGTATTCTGTTGAGGAGGATAATTCATATTTTTGACTACAAAATTGTTATTTCAAAAAAGGGGCAAAAATAATAAGTATGATTCTCCGCGTAAACATTAAGTTACTTTTAAAAACCACTAAACAAATTTTTAGCCTAAAATGAATTATAAATGAAGTAATAATTAATAATTCATTAAATGTGCAAAAAATGCATGCAATAAATCAGTTTATCTGCTTCTTAATATTACAAAAAAGTTTTGCATGCAACATACAATAATGTTTCGTTAAATACTTTAAGTATGAAACTTTTATTGTGCAATGTAAATTTAAAACGAAATGAGAGTAAACTGGCATATATTACTGATTGATACCATAAGAGCAGTCAAAGATATTTTTAAAAAATAAGTCTTGTAAAAAAATTACCTAAACGTTGTAATATGAATAAGTGCAGCACAAAATACATAGAAAGGAGAAATTTCTCTTCTGAAGTGAATTAGGACCGGTAGCTGGTGTTTTTGGAAAAAAAGGCTCCCGCATTTTTTAAATGCATCCCGCTTCGTAAAAACAAAACATGTATTTTCAATATTTCAATTTTTTAGTTTATGTCTCTATATTAAAAAAACACCAAGTTTGATAAACAAAAAGAAACATCTCACTATAATCAGTTTAAAGTAAATGCTTCACCATGAATTTAAATGAGTAATAGTCGAGAAAACTCGTGAAAGCTTTAATTGAATGTACAACTAAGACTGACTAGTGTTTCACGTAAGAAAGTTTAAAAACAGTGGATGTTTTCTTTTTTATATGATTTAATAAAGTTATATGTTTTAATTAAGCTCGTTATCGAAAATTAGAACTTAACTTAATCAAATGCATGTTACAACGAAGAAAGTTTTTTTGAAACGTGTTAATAATTTCAAAATAAACAAAGAAAATTAAAATATTAGTTCAAAAAGTTTAAATAAAATGCTTTTCCATGTAATTGAATGAGTAATAATTAAGAAATTTCACGTAAGTCCAAATTGAATGAACAACTAAGATCTGTACATAGTGTTTAATGAATTAAAAGTTCAAAAACATGTTTAAAAACGCACTTTTTCAATGTTTGACTCGATGTATATTTTTAAATTCTGGTTTCTACAGCAAATTAGAACTGAACTTTATCGTGATTGAGCTTTAAACGCAACTGGTTAAGAAGAAGAGTTAATACTAGCTTCAATATATCATTTCAATAATTTCAAACAAAATACTACTTTATTTAAGGAAAATGCTTAAGTAAATGAGCAATAGTTCGTAAATATAAAACTACGACGTTTAGAGAAAACTCGAGCTATATGCAAGGCTGCAGAGTAAGAAGAACAATGACCGACTCCGACTCCGAGAATTTTAGAGTATTTGACTCCGATTTCAACTCGCTTACCTCAAAATCACTCCAACTCTGACTCCGATTACGCAGCCATGGCAGATTGCAGGTTCGGTGGTAAAAATTATCTACTCTGATTCTTGGAAATTTAGTATTCGACTCCGACGCCACAGCCGTGGCAGATTGCGGGTTCAGAGGGAAAATGATCTACTCCGACTCTTAGAAATTTAGTCTTCGACTCTGACTCCGCAGTCATGGCAGATTTCGGGTTCGGAGAGAAAATTGTCTACTCGGACTCTTGGAATTTTAATCTTCGACTCCGACTCCGATTCCACAGCTGTGGCAGATTGCTGACTCAGAGGGAAAATGATCAGCTCCAACTCTCGGAATTTTAGAGTCTTCGACTCTGACTCTGAATAAGATTCCACAGACGTGGCAAATTGTGGACACGGAAGGGAAATGGCCGATTCCAAGTCCAAATTTTGGAATCCTAAAGTCTTCGAATTCGACTCCGATTCCTTCACCCTAAAATCAGTCGGACTCCGACTCATCTATCCCAAAATCAATCCGACTCTGACTCCGAATTCATAGCAGATTGCGTACTCGGAAGGAAATTGGCTAACTCCGAATCATGGAATTTTCTAGTCTTCGAATTCGACTCCGATTCCTTCATCCCAACTTAATTCCGACTCCGCAGCCATGGTAGATTGTGGAATCAGATGGAAAATGACCGTCTCTGCCTCTTGGACTTCTAAAGTCCTCGACTCCGACTCATCTACCCCCAAAATCAATCCGACTCTGACTCCGACTCCGCATCCATAGCAGATTGCGTACTCGGATTGAAAATGGCTAACTCCGAGTCCTCGAATCCTTAAGTCTTCGACTCCGACTCTGCAACCTTGGTTATATGTCCGCTAACTTCGTCTCAACGGTGAAGCGCCGCCTTCTTCCCCGACTGCGCGGGGAGATTTTCCGCATACGCCCTCCGTACTTCCCGGTGAGCGACAGCAGTTTTTACGTGAGCGGCGCCTCAATTTTTCTAGAAGATCTGTCCTTCGATAGCAGTGGTCAGTCACGTGATGTAAAGGCTATCAGGTGAGTGAGGGGTTGCTATTTTAGACAGATCAGAGTTAGCTCAGAGTCCTCTGCTTCCCAGTTCTTTTTCTCCTTGACTATAAAAGGAGTGCTGTTTCATAGAAAGTTTTGAAGAAAACCGTTTTAAATTCCCTTCCATCATCTAATCCTTAGTATTTAATGAAGTAAATTAATCGTGATTTGTATGAAAAATGTTTTTGGAATAGCAGTTTGGCTACTCTACATGAAACGCAAAGAAATATTAAATCAGAAATATATTTAGAAATAAATTATACTTTGGAACGTAATTATATGAAGTTAGAAGTATGGTATGAATATTGTGTGGAAAATGTCACACTTTTAGCTGTGTATAAATAATAAACTTTGCGAAAAAGGTGTTATTACATTTTTATAAAAAAACATTAGAAATACTGCATTTAATTTTGAATTTTTTTTTCAGTTTTTCGTTGCGTGTTCTGAAACACTTTTTTTCCGTACAAGTTCTACGCATTTATTTAAAAAAAAAAAAAAAAAAAAACTATTAGCTTTAAAACCGCTCTTAAACTTTTTCTAAAAGACGAGAAGCAGTTTTTTCTAGGTACTTTACTCAAAATTAACCTGCATGAATTGAAGCTAAAACACATATTTTTTTGTATTTTTACAATCAAAAGTTCTTTATCTAAACTTTTTCAATTTGGATTTCATAAATTTCCTCTCATACAGATTGATATTTAGTTCAGAATTGTTCCAATTTTGATTTTATAAACTAGATGTACTCGTATAGAAACAGAACGGTAACTTCTTTAAGGATATGTTTCATATAAAATCTTTTTACAATAACGTGTTGTATGATTAATGCTTACTTTTGAACTTTAGGTAATATTCAGAATTATAAATTGGAGAAACATTTCAGAAACATGTGCAAAGTCCTAATAGATGTCAATATCTTTGTCACACTCATTTTTCTGAAAAATCTAAAAATATTACTTACGGAGAAAACAGGCATTACCTATAACAGGTTGCCTGGGTAAGCTTAGAAAATAATGAACAAATATTGATTATAACGATATTTTTTTTTAAATCCTGTTCTTCATTGGATGTGATTCTCATTAGGATATCACTTAATTCAATGAAATATTGTAGTTAACGAAAATAAACCAATCACGCATTTTTGTAATGAGTGATATTGTCAAAGTCGTAAGTTGGTGATTTTGTAACCGTGACATTCCTTCTGCTTCAAAAAAACATTTTTAAAATTTTTTTCTCGTAAAAATTAAGTTTATTAACTCACTACTTTTTCATACATTGTTTTACAATTGAATTATTTATTTGGATTTCACATCGTAGTGTACATTTGTTGATTGTTTCTAACACAATTTTATTACATTATTATGTGCATTTTTCCGCTTTACTCTATTGTTTTAAAGTAATGTTGAAATCATGAAAGAGTTCCTAATGGTTTATTCCTTGTAGCTTTATAGAATAGCATACATGTCTCATGAAAAAGTACTTATCTATTGCGATACATTTAAACAAAAAAAAAGGTTTTTGTAAAAGATAATAAAAGTGTTTTTGAAAACATTTTTTTAGAAATGCATAAATTTCTCTCGGCTGAAATTGCTCTACGTTCTAATAATTATTTAATTTCATGATCAGTAAAAATAGAAAAACAAATTTCATTCTCTGCTGAAGTTTTAGTTTGTCTTTTTGTAGCTCCTAATTAATGTTTGTAACTTTTACTCGTAACTGTGGATAACTGTGATAAGGATTTTCTATGTAAAAAATCGCAAATGTTTCCGATTTCTTTAGTCTAAAAACTTGCTGTTCGGAATAAGGTAGAAAAAAAAAAAAACTTAATGCGACAGCAGCATAAGCCTCAGCGATGAAAACAATCAACGAACTCAATAGCAGCCAAAATTAGAAGAAAAAAAAGTTTATTAAAAAAAATTTAGAAAAAGGTAATAATTACTACAACGTAGGAGACCACAACAGAAACAAAAAAAAAAAAAAAAAAAAAAAAACTGAGGACAACAGAAACGTAAGCAGCAGCTATGAAAGCAATCAGCGGAAATAAGAAGAAAAAAAAATTACATTGAAAAACAAAAATTTAGAAAAAGGTAATAATTACTACAACGTAGGACACCACAACAGAAGCAAAACAAAAAGAAAAAAACGGAGGACTACAGCAACATAAGCAACAGCTATGAAAGTAATCAGCGGAAATAAGAAGAAAAAAGTATAAAGAAAAAATGCTAGTAAAATCTAATAACTACAACAAGGTAGGAGACCAAAACAGCAAATAATATGTATTTCGGGAACTATTTACTTTTAAAAACTTACTTTTCAAGTTTTTGTAGTAAAAAGGGGATGACTATATTTTAAAAGATAACTATAGCTAAAAATATACAACTTTCTAAGATTCAAGACGTCTTAGAAAGTTTTTCTGCAAATGTGTGTAAATATTACTCATTAAAATGAAAAACCAAACGATGAACAAACACGATGTTAAATTAATCCATCGATAAGGCATTCCCTTGATCTAATTCTAATACAGAATAATTTTCTTCCCTTTGAAAAATAAAAGTCAGATATAAATATTGCTGCATCAAAAGCTTTCTTCCGGAAAATATTGTATACAATAAGTTTAATACTTCAAACTATGAAGAACTAATAATATGAAGCTCAGCAACTATTATATCAACTCGCGAAAATATGACCTTTGCTAAAAAAAATATATTAGAAATAAATAAATAAATAAAATGCTTTTTTAGGTTTTTTCTTTTATGTTTTAAAGATTTTTGAATCCGTTTATTAGTTAATAAGGTAAGTTCAACATAAATTCTATATTTTTTAAAAGAATTTATTTTGAGTTTAACGTGAAAAAAAAAACTCTTCCCTTCTCATTCCAATTAAACACTTCCACAGCAAATAAAAATGGCACAAAAAACAGGGAGCTAGTTTATTGTGCAACACCAGCACTTAGAACGTTCCTGATAAATGCGCGTCCCCCACCTTCCTCCCTTCCCCCACTTTCTCACACCCTAAGACATCCCTCTTCCCACCCCAGCATTTTGTGCGGTCAGTGGCGTCCTGTACAACGGGCCACTGCGAAGAAAGTAAATTGGATAGGAATCTAAACCACCGACTAACATCGTTAAGGCGTGAAGCCTTTCCGTAAGTCCCTCATATATCTTTTCTTTGCTTTTTATTTCCCTCGTTCTATTCTTCCTTTTTTTTCTAACGAGGGAAGATCTCATTTCTCGGACCAGCCTATAGAAATTGGTGTAAGCTCCGCTTTTTTTAGAGGGATGACTTTTGCTGATTACTTATAATTAGTTGCCTGCAAGGAATTAAGCTTGGGGGGATTTTCTACCACAGTCTGTAATCCAAAAATTCTCCTTTTATACCTGTGATTGCTGATTCTTCACAGGTATGAACTTTCACCAATGCACGAAAAATGTTTTTTGCTGTGCCCATTTAAGAATTTAGTTTGCTAAATATTGAAAATACTACACTTCAATAATTAATGCTTTAATTTTAAATAAACATTCTAAAGAAATATCGTAATATGATAATCCGATCAATAAAAATATTTTTTTAGTGATGGTTTTAACTTTCGGCATAAAGGCAAACATTTTCATATTCTGATCTTTTTACTGACCCTTTATTTTAAAGAAATGCTCCAGTGTACTGTCTGACCACGGATTGTATGGAAAGTCAAACATCCGTTTTACAGCCAGAAATGGACGAATTTATTATTTTTTACCGATGTCAGCTTTTGCAGAAGCAGTCTCTTTCAAATAAGCGGAATACGCTTATCAAATTTTTACTTTTCCCCCTTATTCACATAGATTCGTCTTATCTGGACGTTTGAAAATTCCATGCAATCCGTGGGTGGACAGTATGGGGGCGAGATGACTTTGGAATAATAGATTAGATAAATTAAGGCAGTGAGAAGCAAAGGGATGCATGTGGCAAAATTAAAAAGTTGGAGAAAACCAGTACAAATATAGGTGAAATCCTCTTCTGCTTTGGGGCTAGAGATGGTACCTGGTAGTAGTCCTGGTAGGTGCTGCTGTACAGCCTGATTTAGGAAAAAAATCAATGAAAGCCTACCGAGGACGATATCTTTTAAGTCATTTTACACAAAACTTGAAAATCTCCTCTAATATATCCCTTTGCTTCTTACTGCCTCAATTGAAAATCAAAATGACAGAAAAAAAATCTGAAAACATCGTGCTGCATATTTTTTTCTGTTTAAAATTTTAAGCAGTTTATTTTTTCAATGACTTCTATCGCATTCTTAAAGCAATTATCAGATAATAAACTTCTTTAAAAAATGTATTTTCATGACAGTAAAACGCTGAATAGCTTTAAATATAATTTGTTCTGAAGTATTTAAAAAATTTTCCATTTTCTAAATGATTTTTTTCGAGAAAAAAAAAGAGCACAGGAAGTTAAAACCAATTAAATTCTATCATTACAAATAGAGAGGAGGTATTTTACGCTATTCAACACGAATAATGCAATGCACAGATCTCGATCTGTTGTTGCATGGAAAGTTAATAGCTGTTTGCCATACCACATTACAAAAAAAAAAAAACTTTTTCATTTTTTTAATATTGTAAAACACTTACAAAACTTTTAGTGGAAACAAAAACGGACATTTTATTCCATGAATTTATCATTAGAACTTTTCAATTCATTTTAATTCTTGGTATACAGAAGTAAACCTGCTTAATGAAACATATAGAAGGTAGCAATTGTTATTTGAATCAACAGTATCGGTTCAGAGATGCAATGCATCCCAAATTTTATGAAATAAACGAATTATAAATTTTTAACAGTCAATCATAAAATGTAATGAAGATTCAACTTAAATATAAAGAAATTGCTATTTCTTTCAACTTCTTCATTGGAATTTAAAACATCCTAAAATAATAACTGTTTTTTTTTTTTTTTTGAAACCCTTTAAGAAAGCTTAGCGGTTAAGTATAGACGTTTTTACCCATAAAACTATGGAAATGCGAAAGGAGTAAAGGTTTTGTTTGGTAAAGGTAAAGTCTGGTTTTGTAAAAATTGATTAAGTAGATTTTATGTAAATGGATAGGATATATGAGTTTATGTGGTCTATTAATTGCACAAAACTGCAACAATTTTCAAGAATTTGGCTAATTAAGTATTTATCTGATACACATTTGGATCAATAATGACATTACGTACATTTAAACTTCAGTTAAAAACTGAGCTTGAATAAAAGTAAAAGCAAAAGAGTATGAAAACAGATGTATTTCATTTGCCCTGTTTTTAACGAAGAAAAGAACAATATATTTAAAAAAAAAATTTAATGATCATTTTTGATAATTTTAAGAATATAATATCTCAATAATACGAAAAAATACAGTTCATAAATAATTCTTGTTCGAAAATTTATGAAATAATGTAGATAGTTTGAGTCATGGCTCTTGAAGGGTTAAAAAAACTTCGCATGTTTTTTTAAAAATAATTTTTGGTTTTTCATATTTTACACAATGTAAGGATAGATCAGCTTTAAAAAATCAATAAAGTACGTTGCATCGTTAATGCAGCTTTTTAATCGGTTAAAAAAATAAATTGCACAAAAATTGATGAATTTACTCTGCATTAGAAATGATTTGTAAGAAACATCGCTAGATAAAGATAAGATTAAAAAAAAATGACTGATATTGCACGATCAAACGAAAATGCCATTAATTCTTTTATTTCCATCATGAAAAGGAATCGCAAAAAAAAAAAAAAAAAAAAAAAAAAACTCTCCCGAATCAAAAAGAACGAAACATCTTCTTAAATTTATCATGGATTTTTTTCCCCGTCAAATAAATGAAACGCCAGTTCTCCAGCGACAAGAGGGTCCTAAGTGCGATTTCAAGTTAGAAAACAGCAACAAAAATAAATAATGAATCAAGAGGAAAAAGCAAAGCCCTCGGCACGCAAAATTCCAGCACCACACATGTACATAAATCTGTCAGCCTGCAGTCAGTTAACTTTGCTGTGATTGGGAAAAGGACCTAGCGGTTGGTCATCAACTGCCGCCTCAGCCTATAACTAAGATTTCTGAAAAGCACTAAATGCATTGAGATGGGCTGGACAAATATATATTTTTTACATTTTCGTTTTTTTTTTCTTTCGCGAAGTCCGAACGTATATAATATTGATAGGAAAAAGGCAATGTGAGGAAGTCAATAAATAAAAGTTGTCGTATAATTTTTTTTCTTGATGTTTTATTTAAAATAAAGATGGCGTTTGAGCTAGATATGGGAGGAGAATAAGTGCCAGAGCTTAGAGGTTGAATATTAAATTTTTTTATAAATGCATGTAAAAGAAACATCAAACGCTATTAGGTTTATTTTGTGTTGCGAAAATGCGTTTTCTTAAATTAGAAATTCAAAAATTTGCTTCAATTATTCCTTCTTTCAATAATTCTTTCTTTTAATTATTCGATCTTAAAAAATGCAATAAATGCTCAGAATAGTTATGTTAAAAAATGTGTGTATATAAAATAAAGGAAATTAAATTGTGTATCTACAAAAAAAAAGAAAAAAAATGTGGCATTTGTACATGGAGTCATTGCACATAAACATCAAGGTGTAAAATATATAATTCTTTGTATTTAAAAAATTACATCATTATTATTTTTTTTTTTGTCATTAGAGTGGGATTCAGGAGGTTCATGGCTTTTTAATAGCATTGCGGTGCTTTCTCTTTAACATTGTTTATTCTCGTTATTTTTTAAAAAAACCTTAATATGTTTTTAATATTAAATTGCATATACTTGTATATAATTGTATATACCTGCCTTAAGGATTACATACGTATGCCAAATGCTAATAATAAACCTATATTGCAAAATAAATATGAATTAATAATGATGCAAAATCAGCCTTTATGATAACATTTGAAAAAATTTAAATGTATTTTATTAAACCAGTAAAAAAAACAAAAAAAAACGCTCGATGAGTAAAAAGTAAAATCATTCACGTTAGAGTTATATTTTAGTGGTTTGTTTAAAGGAAAACACATATAAGGTAAAAACAAAACTAAAGCATCTTTTGCGAGTTAATTTCATTCTTTTTTTGATTTTATACTGTGCTACAAATATTTTTTTTTTTAAAAAATATTCATTTTGATTTTTAACAATACTATTTTACAAGACACTAACATGGAATAAATACATAGCAATCGTGTACTGAAAAATTATTTTAAGGTTTTTTTTCATCCATACATGAACTGTCATTACTAGCTTCCATGCTCAACAGACAGTTTTCAACTTCACAATTAAATGTATTGCATGAGGAAATAACCACGATAAAACGCATTATAATATAGTATGTTAGTCTACTAAATAATTATAATTAATATTCTTAAAATATTTTATATTGTTTGATTTAAAGTATTTTTTATGTGTTCCAGCTTTTATTAAACTATTACTTCTAGTAAAATAAATATTAACACAAGTTGATAAATGTCATTGATATGCGAATAAAAAATTATCTCTGAAAAGTAAAGAAATATTTTCATTGTTAGACTTATATTTTATGTACTATTATAATCTACATACTATGTCAGTAAGTACTGCCGCCTGTGTTTCTTTAAATTTCTGAGCACAACCTGTTTTAAAAAAATATAATTCAAAATTTTGGTTTCAAATTTTTTAAATGGTGTTCTATTATGGTATTCAACTGTTGCTGATTAATGTCTTTTTTTTAATAGTTCTGGTGTTTCTTTTCCCATGCAATTTGAATGAGAATTGATTTCATAAAAATGAATATTTCTCTCTTTTTAAAAAAGTTGAAAAATTAAGAGCATTATGACCTTGCATTTGAACATAATGCATTTGAAGTTATAAAAGTTGTAAATGTACACCAAAAAAACCTCATTAGTGGAGTAGAAGTTCAGTTTTTTCTTAACATTAAGTAAATTTAAAATAGTATATTTATTTCAAGGTAGAAATGGGTAAAGTTATGAGGAAAAGTCACAAGCAATATATCTAATTAGTAAATGTATCGTAAAAATATGATGGCAATAAAGTCTTGAATGTATATTTAATTATTTTCAAAAATATTGGATATAAAATAACATACAAAGTTAAAAAGAAACAAAAACTCACACGGAAGAAATGACACTTTCACTTCTAAATTAAACTTTTGCTTTTTCAATTAAAAGTCAGGTGTTATTCCGTAATATTTAACACGAACTATTTCTTTTAAATTCTTCAAGAATCCACGCGATAATAGGTGGCCTATAGTGTAACTATTTCAAAAAACAAAAGCAAAATACTACGAAAAAAAGCTCCAGAAATCAGTCTAATTAGCAAAATAATATGAAATATGGAGGACATAAAGTCTTCAACACATATTTAATTGTCTTCAAAAATAATGGATACAAAATAATATTAAATGGGGAAAAGAAACGAAAACTTACACGAAGAAATGACACTTTGACCTTTGGGCTTTTATCGGATGTCTTTTCATCCATGAGCTCATTACTTTTTGCATTGAAAAAGGCGTTCCCTGTTACGCCGAAACACGTGTCTGCTGTAATTGGCAAATTTGTGCTTTTTTTAATGTTGTTTTTCTTACTTTACTGTTCAGCACAAAGGTATTTATTTATCTTACTTTGATCTAAGTCATTTTTTACTTTCTCAATTGAAAGTCAGGCGTTATTCACTAATACTTAACAGAAAATATTTCTCTGAACATATTAAAGAATCCACGTGATAATAAGTGGCCTACAGTGTAATTATTTGAAGAACCAAAAGCAAAATCTTGCGAGGAAAACGTCACCAGCAATCAATCTAATTAGCAAAATAGTATAAAATGTGGTGGAAATAAAATCTTGAACTCAAATTTAATTACTTACAACAATAGTTGATATTAAATAACATAAAAATTATAAACGGAACGGAAAAACGTACGCGGAAGACTTAGTTCAAGTTTCATTATTTTTTTTCTACTGAAAATCGTGTGTTATTCGATAATACTTAGCACAATTTCTTTCTTTTTTTTTCAAAATTTACAACGATCTACGTGATACTAAGTGGCCTATAGTGTAATTATTTCAAGAAACGAAAGCAAAATATTGCGAGGGAAAAGTCATTAAAAATTAATCTAATTAGCAAAATAGTATAAAATGTGGAGGAAATAAAATCTTGAGCACACATTAAATTGCTTACAACAATAGTTGATAGTAAAAATTTTAAAAATCATAAAGGAAACAAAAAAAAAACTTACACGGAAGACTTTTAAAACTCCGAATTCAACTTTTGTTTTCTAATGAAAGTCATGTGTTATTCGATAATACTTAACACGATTTTTTTTTCAAAATCTTCAAGGATCTGCGTGATAATAAGTGGCCTATAGTGTAATTAATACAAGGAACAAAAGCAAAATATTGCGAGGGAAAGTCACCGGCAATCAATTTAATTAGCAAAATAATATAAACAAAATCTTAAACGCACATTTAATTGCTTACAACAACAATGGATATTAAATAACATAAACGAAAGGAAAAAACTTACACAGAAGACTTTCAACTCTGAATTCAACTTTTTTTTTCTAATGAAAGTCATGTGTTATTCGATAATACTTAACACGATTTTTTTTTTCAAAATCTTCAAGGATCTGCGTGATAATAAGTGGCCCATAGTGTAATTATTGCAAGGAACAAAAGCAAAATATTGGGAGGGAAAAGTCACCGGCAATCAATCTAATTAGCAAAATAATATAAACAAAATCTTGAGCGCACATTTAATTGCTTACAACAATAATGGATATTAAATAACATAAACGAAAGGAAAAAACTTACACAGAAGACTTTCAACTCTGAATTCAACTTTTGCCCAAACACCTCCAAGTATCGAATGCCAGTATTATTATGGTTTCTAGACTTAGCGTTATCGCTTTACCATAAGTTATTGCCCCGTGGTGGTAGCGAAAAAAATCCGTTGTATCTATTGAAAGCGGGGTGGAAGGCACGCGACAAAAAATCCATCTGGTGTTAAACACCCCTACGCTAACTAGTACCACTAGCGTATAACCGAAAAACACCCTACCCCAGGGTTCGGCGAACTGTTCCCTGATCCCCATATAGGGAAGTGTCACATTTTTTACTCGAGTAGTTACAATGGAGTAAGCAGTTGTAAAAAAAGGGCACTCGCTCGTTTTTGTCGGATTTCTCCCTCGCACATAATGGACGAAAATCGTTGGGAATTTTTTATAGTCAATAAGGAAATGTTCGTTTGTACAAGAGTTCAGTGTAACTGGGTGAACTCTAGATTTGGAATCGAGAAAGAGGTTTAGTAGGTTTTCAAAATATTATTGATCTGTGACACGGTTTTGTGTACGAACCGTTTTTACAACTCTTTTCTTTGTCAAAAACTCAAAGAACTACCTTTTAATTAAAAAGAATCACGAGGGAGAAAGATGAACTTTTTTTTACGAAAAGAAAATATTATTCAGGTTTCGAGTTTACAAATTTTCTATATCATTTGCAATTTATAACAGTCACAAAATCTATATTAAGGGGTACCCACCTGGGGGGGGAGAGGGGGGACCATGGCACATATAGCACCATTGAAATTTTTAGTGGGGTGTTTTGAGGAGTATTTTTCAAATTGGGGGTCTTCGAGGTATTTAGAAGGGGGTGCGCCCTCGCTCTTAGGGGGGGGGACCCTGCAATATTTACATTTAAAAAAGTAGAGCTCCGTCCTACAGTGGTCGGAGACCAACTTTATTGATATAATTTATGGGATTATGGGACATCATTTATGGGGACTTAAGGAGCCTTAATTTTTTATGTTTTAAAAGTAAGAAATTAATAATATTTAGAAATGTTTTCATTTTTAGGTTGAAAAAACAAGTAATAATTGTTAACTAGTAATTCTCAAGAACATTCAGGCATTAAAAGATTAGTGGAGGGGCTGTCCATATATATATATATATATATATATATATATATATATATATATATATATATGATGTCACACTTTTTTCAACAAATATGATTCGCCTTCCCCTTGTCACAAAGTGTCACACTTCAACTTACCCCCTTCCCCTTATCACACGTCATACTGCTTTTCACAGCACGTTCTCATAAAAAATGTGTACTGTCACACTTCTTATTCCCCCCCCCCCCCATTGTCCCAAATTGTCATAATTTCGTGAACTCCCCCTCTCCTCAAAACGTGACATCATTCGTAAAGAACCCCAAATTATATTTGTTTAAATCTATATATATATAAAGGTGACGGTGTTTCTTTGTTTCTATGTTTGTATCCGATGGCTAGAAGACCCCATAGCACTTACAGCCCTGAAACTTGGCACAAAATTCGAACGTACCCCGGGGTGTTCACCTCGAAGCCCAAATTAAAATTTCGAATTAGTTTCTTTCTAAATAATTAATTAAGCTAAAAATTCACATGTTTCGCCAAATTGGTTGTTGAAAAAATCCCCCACCCCCTAACATTATACATCGTTGGAAATAATTTTTTTTCTGAATAAGAAGGTGTTTGTTCCATTTCTCTCACTTAATTAGAACCGGAGATATAAGCGATTCTAATTGAGCCAATTTTCAAGGCTTCTCTTTGAAGAAATTGCTATAACCCTAGATCCACTTTCCAGACAATTTTCAACTATAACACTAGGTCCATTTTCCAGACAATTTTTCAATTACTTTCTTTTTAAACATTTTGGAGGAAGTTGCCTTTGTTGCTTATGAATATTTTACTGTTATTACTTTATTTTAAATTCATTGTGCGTATATAATTGATTTTCGTTTCAATTAGAAAGTCGCTTGGAGAATTTGGCGATGAATTATGAAGTTTTTTACATTTGAAAGCTACTGCAAATGTAATTTTGATGTAATTTGTTTTTCATTTAATTCAACGGATTTTCTTTAAATTTTTAGCACAGGCTCAGCTGTGCAGGTACTGCTAGTAAATTATAAAACAAAATGAAGACAATCGAAAATAGAAAGATAGATTTAAAATAAATGTTAGATTTCTTTTATTTTTCTTTTTTTGAGGAGGAATTGAAAATATGAGGGGAATCCATTAGTCTGAGAAAGATTGCTTCAGCCGCTCACTTCATGAATATTTTCCTAAAATATATTGCTGAATAACTACGTGGCTTAATGCAAAATGCATTACAGGCAGAGAAATAAAGGGAATATGCAAAATTCCGTGATGCATTCAAGATTTGTATTAGTTTAATGCATTCTGAAGCATCTGGAATTAAATGTAATAACCTTATTCAGATATGCTTCTGTTGTATGGGAGGCAATTTAATTCCGAGGCTCTTCAAAGTACCTTAATCAATAACTAGTTATTTTTGCAAATAAAATGCTGGTATTTTGCATACAATTTTTTCTAATGTCGCATTAAATCAGTACATTTGTCGGAAGTTAACGTGAATGCGCTCATATATTTTTTTCAAAGCTACCGATTCGGAGGGTTTTGCGCATTTGAATATTTTTAAGAAAGTAATTTTGAATATAGGTAAAAACAAAAATCAGTATTTTTCTTTTGACTTTTTTTTCACACTTATTAATTTCAAAATAACCGAATGGGGTCGTTTCCAAAATTTTAAAAGTATTTTTTTCTGAAAGAGAATGCTTAAAAACAAAGGATCTGACGATTTTTTAAATAATGTGTTTAAGTTTAATATTTTAAAAAAATTACTGAAATCTGTGCGCTTTTATTGTTTACGCTTCTGTCGTGTAACATCACAAATGATGAAATGCCATTCTGTGTTGTCAATCATAGAGCAACATATTTAATTTACATTTTTACTCACGTCTATTTGCATCGATATGGTTGATAGCAAGCGTGGAGCGCAATTTTTCTTCGCTTGTTGATTATCATAACGTGGAACCGCGGTAGGAATATGCGCCAAAATACATCATTTGTGACGTCATAAAGATCACGCCTTGTTTTCAAAATCGGACATTTTAAAAAAAATTATTAAATCGTAAATGTTGGGAAAATGAAAGTATTTTCTGGGTCCAGGTTATTTTTTTTACTCATTCTATCAATTTCAGTGACTAAAAGTAGTACTTTTGACTGAAGGAACCACCCCATTGTAATTGGTAATTTTTTATAGATTTTGGTCCTTTACAATGAAAATCTAGTTTATATATGTGCACGTTTATCGTAGATAGAGTAGCATCTAGTTTGGATTTTATACAGAGGCTAAAAAATCTCCCGTCAAGGTATGACGGGTACAAATTGCTTCTACATTTGAACGAAGCAGTTGCCTGTTTGGTGGTATTTTGATAGTTGAAATTTTAACCCTAACTCCAATGTATTTACCCTAAACTCCAGTAGATAGCGTTCATTGTTGACCCCTTTTCTGTTTCCTCATTCTGGTAAAATGACAGTCTTAACCAGTAAAACAGTTAATGACCGGATCCAGTTCAGCCTTGTCAAAATAAAACATTTTCCTGCATGTCAAAAATTACCAAAACATTGTCAAATTATCATGCTGTGGTGCAAGTTTCATTGTTGGTGACGTCAGGAGTGTTACTCGATCAGTGAATACGCTTTTATATGTATGAGGATATTTTATTTTTTGAGTTTTTTTTCAAAAACACATAACATTTACGTAATTAGAAATAAAATTATCGTTTTAAAAATCAAAAGTTCTTTCAAAAAATAGATTTTGTAAAACGTATATGATAGTCTGCATAACAATTAAGTAATTTTTATGTACAGTACAACCTTCTTTATCTGGCTGACTAGGACCAAAGTAAAACTAAAATTTCAATAATCCAAGTAATATGAGTATTATGTAAAATATTTTCTTAAACGAGCAGACTTGTCATTTGTTACTGCAAAAAAAGAAAGAAAATGATGGTTTGTTACAAAATGACATAGGATTGTTACCCGCAAACAATTTATCATTCATAGTTCAACTGCAGTGTTATCGGACATGCAATCCAAATACGCCATGTTGTTTATTAAATGACGATAATTTATTGCATGACCTTTTTGCAAAAGTCGTACATTTACTCAAAACAAAGAGCGAATGTTTGGCACATTTATAGTTCCGTTTTCGCTATCGTAATTTATAACTCTGCAGTAAACAGGTAAAGAGCAGTAACTGCAAGTTTTTCATTTTGCATTTTTTGCATTTTTGTCGTCTATAGTGCGTTAGCTTTATTGTACAAGCTTGCTTATTTAGTTTCCGCTGAGAAAAAAGCGCGAAAAAAAACGTCAAATTCCAACATTTTCCAATTGTTGGTATTGAATCCGACACACATTTCTTCAAATACCTCGAAAAATCATTTTTTGCAGATACTGCAGTTAACCTGCAGACGACAGAATTGTTATCTGAGTGAATATATTTTTTTTAAAAACTCTTTAAATTTGATCCGGATCAACAAGAGCCGGTTAAACGAAGTTCTAATAAATATGTACTCTCTAGTACATTTAAGATGGGGATTCCACTGAGAAAGTGAATCTATATGTATCGTCTCCTCAGAACAACCGTAAGCTATCTATTTGCAGAAACAACAGTAAGATACGTTACTGTTTTTCTGAGGCGACGATATATCAATACTACACTCGATATTTGACAACAGCAAAGAGGTCTGCACCAACCAATTACTTGGTTCTTCGGTTTTAAATGCTCAAATAAATCTAAGCAAGTGGATTTCGAAAATATTTTATTCAAATATAAAAATAGATAAAAAATAGGTCAAATGTAAAGCTTTTTTTTAAAAGTATTTCAGTGTTGTCAAATTATTTGTACTTTTTAACTTTCCACGATCTGCAAATGGCACCACTAGCTAAATGGTCCGATTTTTTGCTCAGGTGTGACTGAGTTTCCAACAAAACCTACAGGTGATGAGATTATATATATATATATATATATATATATATATATATATATATATATATATATATATATATATATATATATATATATATATATATATATATATATATATATATATATATATATAAAAGAAGTATATGGTAATTACAAAAATCGCATTTGTACAAAACTGCACTTACAAAAGAAGATTCGAGCATGCTCCTCCTTTTTTGACGATTAGGCTTTAGGTACGTCGGTTCTCGCAAAACTTCTATGGCCATGTTTGGCTGAACTTTCAATAAAATCTACTGGTGATCAGGTAGAAAAAATAGAAGTATACAGTAAATGCAAATTAACAACCGTAAAATTTTTGTTTAAACTTGCTTCAAAACGCATTTTTTTGAAAGTTTACCTCGTCTCAGAATTTTTGGAAGGCAAAGCCATGCGTTTAAAATACAATAAGTAAATAAAAACATAAATTTAACATAACGACTTTTAAGTATCTTTTTGGTGCAGAGAAAAAATAGAATTTAAATTTGAATTAAAAAGAGAAAATTGTATAAGAAAGAGAAATAAAGAGAGAACAAATCCTAACCAGTAAGCCGAAGGAAAAGGCTGGGGGGGGGGGAGATCATAAAAGATAAAGACATGAACGAGAGTGTTAAGTCTTATATCTAATGAATAATAAAGAAATGTTTCGAAATTAAGATAAAACTATTATCTTAGTGTGACCAATAATTGCGTGAAGAATTTGATAGGTCTCGTGGTATTATTCAAAAATAACAAAGAAAAGATAAAAAACAACAGGCCTAGAACTAGGTGAGTATTTACAACATTGGATCCCAAGGAAACTGCACTAATCTTTTGGTTAACAGCTTTTATTACAAATGTAATTACTGTTTTTTTAAAATGTTTTTTAAATACTTATATAATCATTAGTGTCATGGATTTTATGTCTTCTAATATTAGAAATCACTTTTTTTTTCATTACCTTTAAAAAATGTTCGAGAAATTGAATCACAGTCCCATTAAAAGAATCTAAGAAATACCACATTTTTTTGCAAAGACGAACTAAAGTATAGAAAGCAAAAAGTATCATAGATTAGTTATTATTAAGGATTGACTTTTTGCTGAATCGTCAATTGCATAACTGAAAAATTTAAAATTGTAAAACAAATTGATATTTGTAATTTTTTCATTGCATTTTTACTACTGTTGTTGTTGTTAAAAACTCTACATGTTAAGTAAGGTGAAAAGCTTTTCTAGAACAATGAAATACAAAGTAAGTTTTGTCTCAAGCACAGTAATATTGCTTAAACATAATAACAATGCTTACCATCCGAAGCAAACCACCTGTAATTATTACAGATGGTCTACATGTTTAGAAAGGTGAAAAGCTGTTCTGAAACAATGAGATACAAAGTACGTTTTTTCTCAAGCACAATAATTAAGCTTACGCTTACCATCCGAAGAAAACCACATGAAATTATTACAGGTGGTACTCTGCATTTTAAGAAAGGTGAAATGCTTTTCTGGAACAATGAGAAATAACGTACATTTTTATCTCAAGCACAATAATTATACTTGATCAAAATAATTATGCCTATGCTTACCATCCGAAGCAAACCTCCTGCAATTATTACAGGCTCTACATGTTAAGTTATGTGAAAAGCTTTTCTGGAACCAAGAAATACAAGGTAAATTTTATCTCAAGCACAATAATTATGTTTATGCTTACCATCCGAAGCAAACCACATGAAATTATTACAGGTGGTACTCCATATTTTATGTAAGGTGAAAAGCTTTTCTAGAACAATGAGAAACAACGTACATTTTATCTCAAACACAATAATTATACTTGATCAAAATAATTATGCTTATGCTTACCATCCGAAGCAAACCTCCTGCAATTATTACAGGCTCTACATGTTAAATTATGTGAAAAGCTTTTCTGGAACCATGAAATACAAGGTAAATTTTATCGCAAGCATAATAATTATGCTTATGCTTACCATCAGAAGCAAACCACCCGCAATTATTGCGGGTGGTTGCTTCGGATGTTAATAAGTTCAAAATACCGTTAGAACTTTTCATTGCAAGAAGAATCAATACGAGCATCGAAGTTTGATAACTTGATTTTAAACTTTTGTTTTGAATAAAGTCACCATGGATGAAAGTCTTCTTACTCATAGTTATTTTTATCACGAAAATGTTTCCGAGCAAAGTGTCGTTTCCGGAGATCAGTCACTGATAAAAAAAAAAAAAATAGAGAAAAAATATCCTGTTGGAAGGGTGAAATTAAAGGGGGTTTTACGCTTAATCGCTTTAATGCCTCCGTTAATGGCTTCTGCTGCAAAATCGTACCTTATATCTTCTGAGAAATAAACGGCAAAGAAAAGAAACCCTATTTTTGCTATCGTTCACAGCTCTCTTGACCGAACAGATTTTACACTGTATTCAAAGAACTAAAAATGCTGTTAGTGCCAAATGTGAACTCCTGGTGTAAGAAAAAGGTGAATAAGTCATGGTTTGCACCAAAAAGTATTTCATAATTCTCAGCATCATTTCAACATAGTTTTATTTTGTAAGAACGAAGAATAAACAGGACTTAAAAGAAATCTTTCAATGAAATGAAATCAGTTCTTATATTTCTTTAATAGTTCAACACTTTTTAGAGTTTCATTCCAGGAATAAAATTTAAAACATATCGACTTAAGTCACTTTTGTTGTGAAAACGTTTGCTGTTTTTCTTTTTCCCGCCGTAGACTATTCTAGGATAGAGTCTAAAATCGCCATAGGCTATCCATTACTGCATTGGCTGACGGTGTATAACGACCTGATACCGTTAGTACAGTATTGGGTGTACTTTATTGCCCTGTAGGTTGTTTTTGAGTCGCTGGGAGACGTCTTTTTGTAAGCAGCGTTTTCTAAAAATTGGACATTTATCGGCAAAAACCAGCAAAACGTTAAATGAAAATATAAAATAAATAAAAGTTGCAGTTCCGCTTTTTAGAGAAATGCCATTTCAATTCTTCTATCTGTTCGTTTATTTCGACGACTATTTTTGTATTACTTTTTGAATGCGTTGTTTTTTTTCTTTAAATTCGATTTTTTTCAGTTTTTTCTCAATCTTCAAAATTATTTTTATCTCTCATATACTAAACTTTGGGAAAATAGAAATCATGAGGTTTTTAAGAGAAAGAAACATGCAAATATATGATTTTCAAATCATTAGAACGAGAAAAATTAAGAAAATGTTCTGAATATGCGTCATTATATAGAAATTAAAATTGGAAGTAACTTCTAAGGATAGTATTACTTACCACCTTGGGTTTTAAAGTAACGCACATAATGAGAAATTATCTTTTAATAGTAAACATTTATTGGAGCAATCATTTTTTTTAACACATAACCGTGATTCGTTGATGCTGCAGATTCCTTAAAAAGAAAAAAAAAATCTTAGAGTTTTTTTTTTTTTTTCAGAAATATGAATAACAAAATAATACATGACTTAATAAGTGATTTTTCAGAGAAATTAACTTAATGAGCATGTGTAATACATGACTTTGTATTTCTTATTAGTATCAAGCACTTTCATTGCATTGCATTCAAATAATGTAAGAGCAGTTTTTTCTGCAACAACGTTTGCAATGACACAGTTTTTACAATTGTGCCTAAGAGCTCATGCAAGCCTTTCCGTATTTTGTTACAAAATGCGAAATGGCATATCATGGAATCGTTTTAATCAGACTCTAAAAAAATATATTTTTTAATAAACTTCATCATATGAGCAGCGGAGTTTTCACGCCCAAAATAAAAACATTAGAAACTTTTAATGACTGCTATCCCCAAAATGGTCAGGTGTTTCCTTTTTTTTTTAACAATTAACATTAACTGGAAAAAAAGACGAAATTTTATACTAAATAAAAATTTAGCCAACACATTAAAAAATAAAACTAATTTTAGATAGCAAATAACACAATCCGTAATACAAAATAATAATATTTTCCATCCCTAATCTGAGTATACATGCATATGCTCTCAGGTCATGAAAGATTCTCAACTATTTTCAAAAAAAAAAAAAAAAAAACACAAGCGTATAAAATGTAGGAGCTAGGTGTTTAAGAAAAGAAAAAAAATAGAATTAGCAATATATGCAAATAGTGCTAAACCCTATACACACTTCATGAATTCAGTAATTAACATTGACATTTTGGAAGAAAGATACTGCAAATTTCAAATGTTCGGATAATTAAAATTTATATCAAACTTTCGAAGGAAATTTTAGCAATCCATTGCTTGCGCTAAAATAATATGAACACATAATCTGTTTTAAAAAAAAAATTTCTTCAAAAATAGTTTAAAATTTTTTTTTTACAATGTTTGAGAAACTTTCCCAACCCGAAGACAACAATTGTTTCGAAAGAATGTATGATTTTCAACGAAACTTGGAGATTATAACTGAAGTAAGAAAAGCAAATTTTCAATTTTTAATTTCTTTGCAGGTTTATTATTTTATACAAAATTTAAAATAACTTTTTTTAAATAAATATTTGCACGAAAGTTTCCATCAATTCGAAGTTAGATATATTTTTCTTTTTAGTTTATCAAAACTTATTCAAACAAAGGTTTACAAAAAAATCCTTTTTCTTAACTTTCCTCAGATATCAAAGAGAATTAAATTTTTGCTTATTTCTAAATGCACAATAGCGTAGCATTTTTTTTTTTTTTTTAAATTTCTAACAATAGTAAAATCCAAAAGAAGCAAAAACACAAAAATAAGCTTAAAGTCAGTGCACTGAAGAACTACTTTTGCAATTTAACTTTTTGTACGAAGTGAAAACTTTTACATTTCTACTGAAAAAAAAAAAAAAAACTTATTATTTCTCAATCGCAAATATTGTTTTTCTCAGAGCTTCCATTCCCCTTCCTTCAGACTTGTACTCGCATCTTAACGATGCTACAAAACTTTGCGAAAGTAATTTCAAAGGCGAAGTTTCTTTTCGAATTTTTACTTCCACTTTTATTTTTACAGGCGCGCAATATTAAACTCCGGTAGCAAAAAATTGAAATAAAATCCCTGGCTTTGGCGGTACGAAGTCAAAGCACTGAGACTGTTCGCAGAGATTGGTTGAAGTGGGGGAAGCTTGGGTATAATACACGCAGTTTCTGCTGTTTTTCGACTTTTTCTGCTTTTAGGTTCACTGTTTTTTTTCTAGTGTAGACTAAATTTTTGAATCTTAAAACTTTGACTAATATATTTTTTCAAATTCGTTTTTGTTCAATTTTAAAAAGTTTTTCGCAGTTTAAATAAGTACTTTCGCAACATTAAACATGCCAGAAAATAACTAAAATAAAGTAAACTACACCAACAGCTCAAAAGAAAAACGTTAACTCTCTACAACACATTTCAAAACAGAAAGGTTGCTAAAAACATGACACTTTTCTGTCAATTCACATTTTTAAGCTAGATGTTTCAAGTATGGAATACAATCTGTTTTGATTAATATTTTAATCGACTACTACTCCGAAAAAGCACATTATTTACAGTATCTGTTTCACTAGGAATCTAGTAAAGTTATATATCATGCTCATGTGTTTACATAACCACATTCCCAAGATTAAGAATTTCAAAAAAGAATTAAAATAATATGAATTACACTTGCAATTTAAAACAGAAATTGAAATTCTCTACGACACATAAAAGTAACTTTTAAATCGTTTTTGTTGACATGGGAAAATGCAAAAAGGAATGAAAATTACTAAACGAAGAATTACAAGCATAGCATATACTGACACCCTGAATGCGAAATGCCTTTCTCTTCTTCTTTTTTCCCCTTTTCATTTTTTTTTCCCGATGTCATAAAAACTCTTGAACCTGTGAAGTATTATGGTGCAAACCGCAAATTCATGCAACAATTTGTTGGTTTTCTATGAATTTTTTAAATGTGTCAAGGACTTTTCGGACACCCTGTATTGTATGCTATTTTATTTCCTTGTTTAATAAAAAGTTCGTTAGTATGGATAATCAAAATGCTCTTAAAATTAAAGACTTTCACTCTAATTGACTGTGAATCACTAGCACAGCCCATCTTGATCATTGAGAAGGAATAGAAGGGGGAGATTGTAAAACCTTTAATTCTTGAAGCAAGGATCCCAAGTCACGTGATATATTTGAAAGTAAAGTATTGGAATAAATCAGTTTTCGTCCACTCTTTTCACGTAAAACGTGTCCCCCATTCGTCGTCGTTGAACAATGTGGCTTGAGATCTTTGCCTCAGCATTTCCTAAGCCAATGATTGGACTTGCTCCTTCCGGTTACTAATTCTTGCTCTAAGATCTTGTTACATAAAAGACATAGCAAACTTTCTTCCAGTACTGGATTTATAACAGTTGTTCATTATTTAATCCTTAGTCGAATTATAAGATGAAAGATAAATCATGTTTAACAGCTACTTAATTTTGGTTTTCGAATGCAGTAAAGCGCCAAAAAATAAATAAATAAATAAATAAAATAAAATAAAACAAAAATAAATAAATAAATAAATAAATAAAGAAGAAGAAGAAGAAGAGCGCACTCCCAGATGAAGAACAACCCATAATAAACTGCTCGACAACTGCTAAGAAACAGATACACTTCATTATATATAGTGGCTCCCAAAAGTGTTCGTACACTTTGAAATTTTTTAGTAAACCAAAATAACGCGAAACTGAATTCGAATATGGAGTCCAGTATTTTTTTACATCATTCCTATGTCATTCTCAATAAAACACTGTACTTTTTTTAAAATATTGACGGATCTTCTTTTTGAAATGAGTCAAAAACGAAAAGACAGAGAAATAATATGCCACAAAAGTCATGGTACACTCAAAAAATTTCGAATGAATTCGTGATTAAAACTATCATATGTCATTTTTTTTATTATTTTTGCATTGTGTTGACCCTTAAAAATCATTTTGCTTGAATTTTTTGTTACTTTATTCATTAATATTGTGCTTATTACTTTAAAATGACTGGTATTCGTAAACAACCACAAACATCATTCGAAATTTGAATTTTTTCCTCACAGTAGCGCTAAATTGGTTTGAAATGTCTCTAAATTAGTTATTTTATTCCATTCTATAGTAAAGTGCTTGATAAAATGCTTTAAAGAAAATAATCGGACCGAAAATAAGGTAAGAAAAGGTCAACCGGCAAAGTTGACAAAGTGTGATAGGAGATTTACAGCTAAAAATTTTATGAAAAATACACTTGAGTGCTATAAAAGTTTCTGCACAGTTGAATGAAAATTTTTACATTTAATTTTCTCCTAAAATTGTCAGCCAAGATCTCTGATTAGCTGGATTAAATGGGACCACTTCCCGCAGAAATTTTCTTGGCCGTGAGAAAAACAGAAAGCTCACGTTTTTCGTCACAAAATCAATGATAAATAAGCTCAAAATATTTGGGAATTACGTCTTACTTTCAGATAAAAATAAATTCAACATTTTTGGTTAAATTATTGTAAAATTGTAAGTAGAAGAAAAAATTAGGCACTTAATCTTAAGAATTTAGTTGGACCAGTTAAGCAGGACGGTGATGGTGTTCTTGTGCGAGGGTGCATATCAGCATTAGGACTTGGTAGTTCGGAATTTTTTGATGAAATAATGATTAATGCTATTCGTTTAAATGTTTTAAAAACCAATTTTAAACTCTTAGCCAAAAATTTGGTTATCGGAAACAACTTTGTTTTTTATCAAGATAACGATAAGAAGCACAAGGTTTTCAACGTTTGCGTCTAGTGCCTCAAAAATTGTCCTAAAGTTTAGAAAATACCCCCTTAATCTCCAGATTTGAACTTAATGTAACATATTTAGAGATATCTGAAGGCTAGATTACGAAAATATGGCTTTGAAACGAAAATAGAGCTAGAAACAGTAAAACTCGAAGTGTGGTTGAACATTTATTCGGAAATTATGCAAAAAAAAAAAAAAAACATAAAAAAGGATAAAATATATTCCAAGACGTTTAAAAGGTGTTGTTGATATTGCATGATATTCTACTAAATGGTAATTTAATAAAAAGTTAGATTATTCAATAATATATAGACATTTTTTAAAGTGTACGAAGACTTTTGTGACATAAAATTTCCGAGTTTTTGGTTTTTTATTTTTAAAAAAATAAGTTTTAATATTTTTTTAAAAAATGTCATGTAGTTTTGTTGAAAATTTATCATAGATCTTATAATTAAATACCTATTCCGAAATATTAATTCTAACCAATGGAGAGGGTCCTATTTCAGTGAAAGTCGTAGGTGTACGAACACTTTTGGGAGCCACTGTAAGTATATCTGTACAGTGATTAAAGAAAGGAAGCTAAGTATAGGGGAAAAAGGGGGGGGGGGCTCATGTGAACACGGGGTACGTGAACATGGTATGTTTAACGAAGGTAACTTCAAGCCGAAAATCTGGAAGAGTTCTCAAGTAATGGCAGTTCCAGTCCTACCTCTTGGCTTAATCTTTAGAGCAATGAGCCATATTATGTTTCAGTGGTGGCAACTTCTTTGTTTTAGCAGGTGTTGTATGTAGGGCCTGATTACAGTACATTTTTATCTTTTAAATTATTTTGTTTCTTTGGCCTGGGCCTGGGGCCCTAACTTATATCCGGACGCCATTTCCCTTAACTATACCAAGTAAATGTTTTTCTTTGACTATTGCATTCTTTTCTTTCAGATTCTTCACCTCTGTAATTATCACTCCTCTTGATGTTATCTACTTCCCCGTAAAGTTTGTCGCAAAGTTTATACGTTTCGCTACATACAATTCACCTTATCTTTTGCATTCAACTAATTTTTGTTTGAAAGTTAAAAAGAAAACAAAATCGGTTTGTGTCAAACTAAAAAGTACAAATTTATTACTACGTAGAAGGAATTAAATGTCGTTCATGGACGGTTATAAAGATATGCTGTTTTATGAGCCTCCTCAAAACGCCAGACCAACTTTGAATGATAAATTAAAATATTCTTGCACCAATTGATTCTGAGCACATAGAAAATTATTAACAAAATTATATTAATTTTTATTTTTGAGAAAGTATTTTAACAACCTAACAAATCCAAGAGTAGCAAATTCAATACAATCGAAACAGTGTCCAAATAAAACCATGATACAAATTCAACTAAACTGCAACGCAAAATAAGAATCTGTGATCACCCACACGTGTAATATAAAGATGAATATTTCTTTCAAATAATAATAGCCTTCGGGCATTAAATCTAATCTTAGTTTAACAGAAGAGAAATGCGCTTGAAAATCATTCAGAAACTCAAACAATCTCGCGGGTCCAATAATTCCACTCAGCATCTCCGATGTAACAAACCAGTTCCCTCGTATCTTTATTGTGCGTTGGCTCGTCTATTCTTCTAAGAAGGAAAACCTCCTTTCCATCCCCATTTTTTAAAAACTCCATCTAATAAACTTGCCTCTGCTAGTACATAAACCCGAAGCAGCAGCCGTACATACTTATCTAAATGGAGGCCTTTATCACATTGCTGTGCAGCAGACTCCTTAGCCTCCTAATCCCTCCAAGGCCCGAAGTTTCATTTTAACAACCTCCTTTTACAAGCAACTACCCATTGTTTATTCGGTATGTCTTGTGTATTATTCGAGGTTGCTTGTTGGTTGGTTCTTGCCATTTTTTTTTTCCAGATTCGAGGTTATTTCTGGGGCTATTTTATGATGCCCCTGAGGGTGTCATTTTGCGCAAGTATAAATAGTACTTTTTTTTGTTCCATGATGGAATATTATTCAAGGTAGGGGAGGGGGATTGAGGCTTTAAATTTTACAAGCATATCTTTTAATGGCGTTGGAAGAAGAATGATAAAATAAATTATTGACTTTGCGTGAAAAATTAAAGTTAGACATAACTGGAGATATTTTTATTTGAAAGGTTACGTCTGTAATTTTCGCAACCATAACTTGATTTTGTTTTCCTAATTCGTGTTGATATGTTGTGAATATTTTAAGGTGAAAAAGCGAAATGGGGGACCGCAGACTCACCGGGGATTCAAGGGAAGTATTTGGTTTCTCACCGATTATGTCTTTAATATGTGAATGTTATTATTCATAGGTTAATCACGACATTTACCCGATTGCATTACCCACATTGCTGTGCAGCAGACTCCTTAGCCTTCTAATCCCTCTAAGGCCCGAAGTTTCATTTTAACAACCTCCTTTTACAAGCAACTACCCATGGTTTTTTCGGTATGTCTTCTGTATTATTCGAGGTTGCTTGTTGATTGGTTCTTGCCATTTCTTTTTTTTTTTCAGATTCGAGGTTATTTCTGGGGCTATTTTATGATACCCCTGAGGGTGTCATTTTGCGCAAGTATAAATAGTACTTTTTTTGTTCCACGATGGAATATCATTCAAGGTAGGGGAGGGGGATTGATGCTTTAAATTTTACAAGTATATCTTTTAATGGCGTTGGATGAAGAATAATAAAATAAATTATTGACATTACGTGAAAAATTAAAGTGAGGCATAACTGGATATATTTTTATTTGAAAGATTACGTCTGTAATTTTCTAAACCATAACTTGATTCTTATTCTTATAATTCGTATCGGAATGATGTGCATATGTTATGGTGAAAGACCAAAATGGGAGAATGTAGACTTTCACCCGGAATTATTTGGTCTTTCACCGAAATCTTTACTGTGTGAATGTTATTATTCACTGGTTAATCTCGACATTTCCCGACTTCGGACATTCCCAATAGCATAATATAATTATTTGCATAGTTCATGTTTTCAACATATTTAATTTGTTAAGTACGCTCTTATTGTTTATTCGGTATGTTTTGTGTATTCGAGGTTGCTTGTTAGCTGGTTCTTGCCAATTGATATATATATATATTCAGCAATGTCTTGATATGTGAATGTCATTTTTCACTGGCTAATCTTGACATTTGCCAGATTTCTGAATTTCAGAGTAACAATCATAAAATAAATTGCAAGGTTCATGTTTTTGGCGTATTTATTTAATTCGTTAAATGATGGTAACGAAATAAAGTTAAAATAATTAAATATTAAAATTTCAAGGATCAGTTTTGTGTGCAATAATTAGTTGCATTAAAAGTTTTAATTTGTGATTTGGTCATTCAAGTATATTTGTTTCATAAATTGCGGTTTAGATGTTTCATTTGCCATCGACTAATCATCACAGCTGCAATTGAATGGAAAAAGGATCTTCTCATGTGAATTCCTACATTGATTGCAGATTTGTTTCTAGAGAAGTTCGGCAAAAAGCTGCTTTATGAGATTAATCTATTCATGTTTTGCTACTTATATCTAAATTTAAAATTTTAAATACGAAAAAAAGTCATATGTTTTGTTCTCCTATTCTATATAAACAGTGAAAAAAGAAAATAAATAATCAATCATGGTAAACATTTGTGTAAAGTAAGTTAATAACTTGAGTTTATTCTAAACAAGCGGCTCATTTTTAAAAAAGAACGATTTTTTTTTTTTTTGAAAAAAAAAAAAAAACCTAAGGTGTTGTTTTTTTTTTGTAGGTACTCTGGATACGAAATTACAAAAACTAAAATTAATAATATTTTCTATAAAAATATTCCTTTACTAGTTTCGATTCCCATTTCACTTTAAAACGTGCACTCTTGCATTTATTAACATTTTACGTTCTATTCAGCTTGTGCAGAATCTCTGGCAGGTGTTCATCGTCACAAGTCGTCTAAGTTCACAGAAACTTTTCGTAAACTCTTTACAGCCCAACAACAGTAAAACCCATAAAGTATGACAAAAAGAGCTTTTCATTGCCTAAGCATAAATGCCTCTGACACCTTAAGATTCTTAACTTGTGATGTGCATAAACTGTCAGACTCTTTTGACCAGAATTTTCCGAAAAACACCTAGCACACAAATAAATCTATGGTGAAAAGTTTTGAAAGGCGGGCTCACGGCTTGTCTGTGGCCCGCGGCTATTTCTGCGAATAAATAAAGTACAAGGACATTCTTACAACGTGTCTTTTTGAAAAGTGTATGAAAGTCAGCATGTCAACTGCAATTGCTATTTGCAAATATTCCTGTTCGAGGCTTATCTGCCTAAAACTCAACACTGGACCCATTTCCTAGATGGAAATCCAATATGGCGTCCGCCAATGCCTCTAAAGTTTTCTTTGGAAAGATTTCAATGGCATAAGACAGCAAACTGCGGTCATGTTTTTATGTTGAAGAGTATTACGTGCTGGATTTGTTGCTTTATTTTTGGACCCTTGGGTACGAAGACGAAGGACGTGGTTTGAAATACGAGAATTCTTTTTGATGTATTTCAGAAGCTCTGCTATAAAATTGATCAGTGCAAAAAGAAAAACAAAAGTTTAATATCTTTTGATGATTAACAAACCTTAATGTATAATTCAATGAAATCTCCCCCACCCCCTTCCTCAGAAAAGTAACAAACTGAAATGTATCTCCAATAAATTTAATGAGAATATGTGAACTTCTGAAGCACTAAATAAAACTTCTAATTAGACTCAAGTTTTTCTACGTGGTTAAAAAGGGTAAAATATTGCTAGGTACAATGAAGTAATTATATGATGTGATGATTTAGTAACGGATGCCGGTTTTATTTGATTTAATTTTTTTTCTTGTGTCTCACTAAGGTAAGATCATGTTCGAATAGAGCCACACGTTAACTCGGACTCACTGAGGACTTAAGCGGAAGTTTCTGTAAAAGTATGTTCGATTAGACATTAGAATAAACGGTTAACCGCGGTTTGCCGTTGACTAACTAGGTGGGTCTTAATAGAGCTACCGTTTGTTGAAAACTAATGAAACACTATGGACACTCACCATGGCGTCATCAAATCAACCAACCGGTGCAACTGGTTACTCTATTCGAACATACACTCTATGGTACCGTTTAGTCGATCGTATTTGAAATATTCTATGGACATTCATCACACTAACCACTGACGTCATCTTACGTCATGAAATAAACCGCCCGGGTATAACTTGACGTTTTCTTTCTTGCTTTATTTATTTTCAGCGTAAAACAAATAAGCAAGCTTTGTACAATAAAGCTAAAGTACAATAGATGACAAATGCAACGTGATAGATACTGCGCTTTACCTTCCCACTGCAGAATAACCAACAATTTATAACATAACAAACGAAGCACAAAGAAGTAATTATCACTGAGAAGAGATAAAATGGAAGGAGTGAAGACTTTCATTCTTGACGCCAATACCCAAGTCACGTGACAGACTTTAAAGCAAGGCATTGGAAGAAATCAGGTTTTTTTCCGCTTGTTTCACGCAAAACGTGCCACCATTCGTCGTTGTTGAGTCACGTGTCTCAGGGTCTTTTGGTCAATTTTTGCTGAGACAATGATTGAGCTTGCTCCCTCCACTTACTAATACCTGCTCCAAGGTGACAAGCCATCCGAGTGAGACAAAACTTCGTGTGGCATGTTGTTTTTAAAATTTGTGAAAGAATAATTTTTGGTGGTCATTGACTGAGTAGTTGGGGCTCCATTGCAATCAGGACTGTGAACACGGGTGGCATCAGAATGGCGTATAAAACTTACAACTTCCAATACTAGTATATACGTTTGTGAGAAGTGAACTGAATCGCGTACAGTAAAACCTGTGAAGTTGAACACCCTTGTAAGTTGACCAACTATCTAAGTTGACAATTTTTTCAGGCGTTTATCATATAGCGTTTATCATATAAATCAACCTTTGTAAGTTGACCACCTGTTTAAGTTGACCACTAAAGTAGTGCACCGCAATTGGTCAACTTACACAGGTTTCACTGTAGTACTAAGGTATAAAATGTCCCCTTTTCCGCGAACATTTTATACCTTACCACTACGCCTGATTAAGTCCTTCCAATGACCAATGTGCACCACCAAGAACATGCAACCTGGTTTTGAAATGCGTTCAGCAATAAGTTACACTTCAATTTGACCTCGATGACCAAGCATGACAACCTTCAGGAAAATGGTGCGATAATCATCTAAATTTCGTCCACAACACAGCACGACAGTTAGGATATTATAGGTTGCCTCTTAATGTGATAGCGAACATTTTAATTGTCATTCCAGGTTCAACGGTCACAGCCCTGACCATTTTGCTGAACCGGGGATCAAAGCCCAGTGGTTCAGCAAAAGCTCATGCTATCTCCTTGAGAATGTTTGAGATGGTCAAACCAGGGATCAAAAACTTCGAAATCCTCTGAGGAAATCATTCAGCACAGGATCATCATTACTGGACACAAATGCTTATGTAACGGATAGTAAGCTCCCGATTATCCAGGGAATGGGGTGGCATGATAATCGCGGAAAAGCGAAAACCGCGGATAATCCGAATAATAAGTAAAAAAACGATATTTAGTGTATACAATAGCTAAAAAATATTAATAACACTCACACATGCATTTAAATAACAGCTGAAAACATTGCCACATTGCATCTAATAACATTGATTACAAAAAATATATGTAAAATCTAAAAGCGAATAATAGCACAATCATAATTTAAAAAAAAACTAAATTGTGAAAAGACCCGTTTATAATCCGACTGCCGATTATCGGGAGTTTAATAGAATAAAAAGGCATTTCTGTATCATATATTACGCTTCGAATTAAGTACCATTTGGTAGCCAGTAAAAAAGTGCCTTGGTTAAAGTTGCTCTTTCTGTCGATGCCAGAAACTCCTAAGCTAAACTAAGATTCATGATCCTTTTCAAGTTAGCCAAACTCAATTTTTAAATTCGTTTCTTTTAATAGTCTGCTGGTGTTTTAATGAGCTTGAAAAAATTACCAACATGAAAGATGAATTGAATTTTTATATTTTGTCTTGAAATCTCCCCAAGAACTTCCAAGAGTTATGTCGATTTCAAAAGATTCATTTAAAGGGTCTCGTTTAACCCGTTCATCTTTGTAGGACGTTAATTGGCTGAAATGTTAATTTGAAAAGTAATTAGCATTATTTCGCGAATTCAATGGGTAAAACACATTTAGACAATTAAAAGTACCAATTTAAAAAACAAGAATTTTTTACGTAGTATCAAATTTGGTCGAAGCTCTTATTCTGGGTTAATCTGTGCTAGAGCTATAGTATTTTAAGCACAGAATCTGTGGATATGTTGCTATCGCAAATAAAATCGAGCTGATTGACTGCCGTTTTTTTTTTTTTTTTGCAGACGAACAAAAAAAGTGTTTAACTTAATGGCTGGAATTTTATTTGTTGCCTATGCGCTCACTTTTTGTAATTGCCATTACCACACATTCTGAAACTTTCCCGGTAACATTGGATTTAACTTTTCTTTCTTGATTTTTGTTTCTCAGGATTTAGTACTTATTTTCTGCAGCAAGCAGGTGAACAATAAAGACACTATTTTACTCGTATTTTGAATTTTGATGAAATCTTTTATTGCGGTCCTTATTCTAATTGGAATTTTGAGGAAATTGGAAGTCAAAATCTACAAGACAATCCAAAATGTTAGCGAGAGAGGATAGCATATGCGCTGGAGGTGCTCCAGCGGAAAAGTTTTGAAGTTGTCGCTTTAAAAACTCAGTTTTTGACAATCTTTACTTGTGTGAAGAGTTTTCTAGCCATTTAAATAATAAAATAGTGTACCAGTTTCTATAATTTGAAAAATAATGTTTCAAGATAGCTTTTTTTTTTCCCTCATCGAGAGCAAAAATTCAGCCCCCATCCCTAAAAATAGGGACCATCCGGGTAGGAAAGCCGTCTCTCACCCCTCCGAGATACGCCACTGCTGTGTAGAGAGTGACCCACAAACTGCGCTAAAAATGCAAAATACGTCCTTTTTTTTGGCATTAGGGATAATTTTTTCCCCTCTTTCCCTATTTTTACTATATCGTTCTCTGAAAAAAATCATTTCTTTAAAATTATAAGATTTTTGGGAAATCATCTTCTCAAAATGCTGCTGCTGCTCTTGCTGTTACACCCTTAGTAAGAGCAAACCCCTGACAAACCTTAGGTACGCCGCTGCCGTAAAAGACTCTTGACGTCAATCGGAACCTGCTAACCTCTATGTAATGATAATTTTCAGGGACTGTAGTCCTTATTTTAATTGGGATTTTTAGAGACCGCTGCCCTTATATTACGTCACGTGACATCACTTTTATTTCCGAGAAAGAGAGACCCGGCAGTTTCAACTAGTTATAGAATTAAATGCCGATAATGTCAGCAGCACAGAGAACTTAATTGATTGCTGTAAAATTTAAAATGAGTACAAAAGATGTGAAAAACTATCATAGATAAACTATATTTAAATAAAATACCAAATTTCTTTTTGACAATTTTAATATGACTCTGAACAATTCTGATAATAAATTTGATCTTTTCTCTTAGAAGAACATCTTTTTACTACTTTGCCTTCTTTTAGGGGAAAGAAAAAAGAACTGGGAGAATCAGAGTACTTTTGAAAAGTATCATGCAGTTGCTATATATTATCTTGCGGCTTTTATGCTAAGTCGTATTTCAAGATAACATGGATGATAACTTTAAAATTACTCCCAGAAAGTAGTTTCCATGGCTACCGATGCAATCATTGGTTTCAAAATGGCGTCTAGAGAAAGAACTTATTTCTCATATTAAGGCTTCATTCAGAGAAATTTATCCTCGTCTTCAACCGGGGGATCTAAGGGGGAGAAAAAATATTCCAAGAACTGCTGAGCAAAATTTAAGCTCCGCTCCTCCAAACTGTCGCCGTATACTCCAGTTAAATTATCGCACTTTCTTTCGCAAAAAATAGGAATTCTTCTTTCTGTCTCTCTTTCCTTCGGCATTAAGTATGCGCATAAAGAAAAAAAAAAATCTCTGAGGAACAGGGAAAGGAGAATATCCCGCCAAGATTAAAGGGAAAAAACCCCCGAAATGAAAGGAAGAAATAGGGAAAAAAGCAAAAATCCGCTGAGTGGCTGAGAGTCTCCTCCGTCAATCCCGTAAAGCATCTTATTACTATGCAGAAAATCCACCCCGCACACTCTAAAAAAAGCTAAAAAAAAAATCCTTGTGCAGGGAGAGAAAAAAGGGGCGGACCAACGCACCGTAACCCTTTGCACCGCAGCCAATGCTGATGCACGGCAACTCTCCCAACAGAATTCAAGTGCGGTAAAAATTACGCGCAACGCAGATTACGTCGAGAGGGAAGGGTTCGTCCAAACGACTTTCATTCCATCCAATCAGAGGGCTCTGAATCTCGATCCCTTTCCCTCACCCCCTATCGGCATAAAATATGGAAGGGTTGGCTGCCGATCATTAAAGTTTGAATCTACCTGGGACTCCACTGCGGGGCCTCGTGCGATAAGGAAAGGGGTATTTAAGCCATTAGGCTAAATGTTTCGGATCCCCTTTTCCTTATCTGGCAGGGAAAGCTGTGAGATAAGCTCTCCTAACCTATTTCTAGAAGACAATCCACAAATACTTTTCAGCTATTTGGATGGAGGATAATCCTTTGAATCCTGTTAGTGCAGATTAAATCGAAAACTGGACATAATTTAACTCACAAAAATCTGAAATAAATAGACCTAGGACTCCGCGATGGAGCCTTATATGTCAAACAAAGTGTAGATAAGGCATTAGACTAAATATTTTCCACCCCTTCGCCTTATCTGGCTGGGAAAGCTGTGAGAGTAGCTCTCCTGATCTGCTTTTAGAAGACAATCCACAATTTATGCATTTTGTGACTTGGATGGATGATAATCCTGTGAATCCTGCTGATAGTTAACAGATTAAATCGAAAAAATTAACTTTTATAGTTTAAATAATAAAAAGTACAAACAAATGAGCCAGAGACTCCACGATGGGGTCTTATCTGTCAAAGAGAGGAGTGTTTAAGGCATTAGACAAAATATTTTCTACCCTCTTCTCCTTATCTGGCTGGGAACGCTGTGAGACAAGCTCTCTTGATCTGTTTTTAGAAACAATCCACAATTTATACATTTTGCGACTTGGATGGATGATAATCCTGTGAATCCTGCTGATAACAGATTGAATCAAAAAATTAACTTTTATTGTTTGAATGACAAAAAGTACAAATAAATGAGCCGGAGACTCCACGATGGAGTCTTATTTGTCAAAGAGAGGAGTATTTAAGGCATTAGACAAAATATGTTCTAGCCTCTTCTCCCTATCTGGCTTGAAAAGCTCTGAGACAAGCTCTCCTGGCCTAAATTCGGACACATTCCACAATTTATACTTTTGAACGATTTGGATGGATGATAGCCCTTTGAATCGTGATGGTGACGGATTAGTAGATGCTGAACTTTTGACGTGAACTGAACGAATACTGAATTTTTATAATTTAAATAGCAAAAAGTATAAATAAACAAATTTGGGACTTCATGATGAGGTCTAATGTGTCAAAGAAAGGTTTTATTTAAGGCATTATAATAAGGCTAACATGGGCAGGGGGGATGGGAGAATTGTGAAACAAGCTCTTCTGACCTATTTTTAAAAGGCAATATATGCAATATATAAATTGCACACAGATTGATGCTAATCCTTTATAGTACCCCATTAGTGTCAAGATAAAGAACTTTTGTCAAACTAGACCTTTTTTCTTTTTTTTGTGAATAAAAAATTTCAATGCATTTAAGCATGCAAATAGATCAAAACTTTATGTTAAAGTGGTGAAGAATGTATATGAAGCTCAAACTTTTCCCGCGAAAGTTGTATAGTTGTGCTTTTTCTTCCGAAGAAATTTCACCTTCAGAACGTGGAAACGGAATAGTTTGAGAAGAATACTCTCCCGTACACCGTCTTTTTCTCAATGCATGTAAAAACAAAACTATACCCAATACAAGCCTGACCTAAGAAATTTCAACTTTCTGCGACACACCGTTTTTTGAGTTATGGAAGATGCGTTCATACATACATTACGAACATACATACGGGACGAGAAAAATCGTCATGATTAATCTTGTGTTGATGAAAATGGATATTTTTGTAGCAAATACGTCCGTAATCAAATCATAACTTTTTAATTCCAAAACGCACACACAACACACCTACATTCCAAATTAGAGCCATAATACATTATTTTCAGATATTTTAAAACTAAAGAAATATTTGTCAGAAAATAATGAATGTGAGAGTAATTAACGCTTAATTTTGTTTTCAAATTAATAAAGAAATCATAACACCCCACAATTGAACACAACAAATAAATGTAACAGATTCAAACATAAAACTCATTTGCCCCAGGAAATAAGTTTTTTTCATAAATTGAATATTGTTAAGTGTTTTTGTGATGCTGCAATAAAGTTATAAAAGCAATGAGATTTATTTCCTAACCCTTTATCCGATATTTCCGTCCGTTTTTAATGCTGAAAAATAAATTTTAACTTTAAAAAATTGCAATAAAATACATTCCATGCGGTAAAAGGTTTAGTTGAAATCAATATGGATTTTTCGATTAAAAAAAAAGTTTATCGTAAATAGCCATAATTTGTATCGAGGATAAAGAGCAAAAATCAAAGAGTTTTATTGGTTGCTTTATATTTTTAAACATTAAAGAGCTCTATACTTCATTCTTCGCAACGTGTAACATTCATTTTTGCTTTTGTAAGTTAAGTAGTTCATATTGAATGAGTGACTTAAGTTATTTTAACTGATGAGTTGAGTTGATTGATTTCTAAAGAGTATCAAGTTAAAACAAAATTCTGGCACTACGCAATTGACACCAAATTCCCTTTGAAATAATGATTATTGTAATATTCAAACTGTAATTACAAATTTCTTCAACATAAATATGGGGAAAAGACGGTACCATCACTTTTTATAGAAAGTGTTAGATAATTATAGTGAGATAAAGTGATATAAAGTAAGATAAAGTGAAGTCAAATTCAGGATATTTCAGAAAATAAAAGCGGAAAATGCTTAAAGTGTAAGAGGCTTTATATAAAGTTTATTATAAAGTTATAGCAGTTTATTCAAAATACTTTTTTTTCGGTTTCTTAAGACAAAGGGTGAAAGTTTTTACCCTCATCTATTGAGTTACATTAATGGTTGTTGATATATATGACGGTATATAATGTTAAAATTTGAATTGAAACAAAAAAAAAAAAAAAGGAAAAACATCTGTTAAACATACCAAAATAACATTTTAAAAACATTTTTGAAAAGTTTAGAGGCTATTGCAGAAGAAAATAGAATGAATAGTGCTCATTACATGTATGATTAATACAACTAATAAAAACACATTTTTAATGCTAAGGCATCATAATATTATTTTAAGTCGGTTTAAGAGTAACAAAGAGAAAATTAAAAATTTAATTATCATTTAAATAAAAAGCAGCTTTTAGCGTTAACAGAAGAGAAAACCGCTATGTATTACGTAAATCGTTAAAAAAAATTAAAAAAATAAAATTTATAATATATATATATATATATATATATATATATATATATATATATATATATATATATATATATATATATATATATATATATATATATATATATATATATATATATATATATATATATATATATATATATATATATATATATATATATATATATATATATATATATATATGAAAGACTATTTTTAAACAATCGATTTCTTCGGCTTGAAATTCAAGAAGTGTTATTAGAGTTCCTGATTAAATACTTCATTTTCGCCAGACTAATGCTTGATCTATATTTCAGAAAACATTGAGCTGGTTTGTTTCTCTTCACGAAAAAGAATTACCATACGAGAAGTCAATTTAATTGTTAAATTTATAAATGTAGCACTGAACTTCTCAACAACGAGGAACTACCCGAAGAAGAATTTCCATTTCAGAAGTCAATTTAATTGTTAAATTTATACATGCAGTATTGATCTTCTTGACATCGAGCAACTACAGGTATTTTTTTGTCAAGAACATTAAAAGTTAATTAAAACTATGTATTTTCATGCACTGTGTGCTAATTAGAGCTTTCTGAGGATGAAACAATTGTTTAAAGAAAGGTCTTCAGATAGCTAACATACCTTGGTAGTTCTACTTTTGAAACATAGCTGAATAGTATAACCAACAATTTTTACAAAGTTAGGAGTCAGTGCTGTTGTTGGAAAAAACTATTTGGGGAAACGCACAACTTCTTTTAGGGTATATAGTTGACATATTTTCGTTAGGTTAAAAAATATCAGTTTAAATTGCTTCGGCGTAATTTAACTTAAAAATACATTTATTTCATAAAAAAGGGGGTTTTAAGTCCATTCACATCTTTGGATTGTTTTGGGGGACTTTGGTTAGATGATACTTAAAGTTAATTTACCATATTCGGTTTAAAAACATAGCCAAGAACAAGTAACGAGTGATGTTGATTACATTTGTTCAGAGATATCGATTGACGAATCATTTGCGAGGTCAAAAGATTAGGTCGCTTTAGTTCCGAGGAACATATGAAAGCCGACATGAGCAAGAAATTCTACTAGGGGGTCATATCTTACCTCTTCTAGAAAAGCAAGATGGCGGCATCAATAAAGACAAAGCCCTGGAAGAGAAGAAGATGGTGAAAGTGGATTCAAGATTATGGTGATGATGCGTTTCAACCGTGGCATATGCAAAAAAGAAATGCCCCTCAGAACGAACAAGGGAAGCCAGGCAGAGTGAGGGAAAGGAGAGAAACAGAGGGAGAAAGAGAGAGAGAAAAAAAAAGAAAGATTGAAAGAAGAAGGCCGAGGGAAATAGCCGGGTAGCCATCGGCCATTACTACCGCTCCGTCGCGTGGTCAAATTTACATGGCGGGCATAAAATAAAAAAGGAAAATATTCCCAATCGATATAATCGATTTTTTGTGCCTTATTTCTCCCCCTCCCCCCTCCATCTCCACTTTCTTCTTTTCCACCTTGGCAACAGGGGCCAGCTGAGAAAGCTCTCAGCTCCCTCGTCTCTCGAAAATGAGGGAGGGCGTGAGGAGGGGGGGGGGGGAGGGAGAAATTCGACTGCCCAAACGAAGGAGGGGGGATTGGCGTTGGTCACGTGATGCTGGACGACTGATGACCTGGGAGGAAGAGAGAAAAAGAGAGGAGGGTAAGGATCGGATCTTTTTGAGGGACACAGAGCCGCATCTTCTCCACGTATAACCAACACTTTTCGCGCTCCTCGCTCGCAATGAAAAGGTACGGCGGGAGAGAGAAAAAATGCTTCAATCACGATTCTTAATAAACCAGAGAGTTTCTCTTTTTTTTTTTTTTTTTTTTTTTGATTGATGGAGTTTATTTGGGTGCACAAAATGGACGCCCTGTTCGTGTCAGTGCGTAATCTAACTGATATCTTGTTTTCAGAAGGGTGGACGAGGAATGCAAACATTCCATCTCTGCGTTCCTCGGGACCTGATTGAAGTTATTGTGAAATAGATGAAAGAGCATGAGAAATCATACGAGGAATAAATTTTCGGCAGAGTAATGGAGAAACAGTCTAAGATTTTTTTTTTAGCCAGTTCACGTTTTTCGGAAATAAGCTTTTTTTCTGCAGTATGATTTAGGACTTAAATTTTTAAAACTACGCTTTTCTTAGGAATAAGAAAGGATTTTTTTTATTATTTTGCTGCATTCTTGCTTTTAAATTCAAAATTATTTAAATCATGCAATATATACCGACAGTCCGGCTTTTATACCCAGAGACTGTAGTTTTGTCTTTGTAATAGACTCTTCGGTGAAATAGTGAATAACCGAGCTGTAGACAGATGTAGTAGCAGCGACTCGGGGGGGGGGCAAGGGGGGATCGGTCGCTCCCACTTTTTTTTCATCATCAAAGATTGCCTCAACTTTCTTAAGATTTTAATTTAAAAAAAATTCTGGAGAGATCACCCGAGCATAATCAACGATAAATTAAAATTTAAATTTTTAGACTTGGTTTAAAAAATTTTTCAGGGGAGAACCCTCAAACATACTTCTTCCTTCTTGTAACTTCAAAGATGGCCTAAATTTTAGTTATTTAGATTCCAATTTCGGAATTTTTTTTCTAGGAAGAGAACGCACTTGCTTCACGCTTCTTACATCAGTAATAATATGTAAAAATGCGTTTTAAAGACTCCAATTATGGGATAAATTCAGGAGTATTTTCAGTAAGTTACCGCCCTATAGCCAGGGCTAAGGCAGAAATACATGAAATATACCGCCAACTTCGTCATTCCAGCCGAGGAATGCAGTTTCGTGCTTATTAGCACTCATCAGCCCGGCTTAGGAAGTGACTGAGCTGGAGGTGGAAAACCTCTTAAGGAAGCCAAGAGTGCCAAACAAACTGGTAGCACTGACCAGACGAGTGACCAAAAAAATGGTTCGGTTCAACTCGAAGATTGCAGGCAAGGCATGGTATTTTCAGTAAGTTACCGCTTTATAGCCACCTGGCTATAGGGCGGTAACTTAATTCATTCAAAGATGTCCTGAAATAGCGATTTTGAAACGATTAAACTTTGCAAAATTTTCGGAAGCGAACCCCAGCACAACTTGCCCTTAGTTTGCTAAAAAATGTCCTAAATATGCCTTTTTAAGTCACCAGTTTCGGGATTTGTTTCAGGAAGTTACCTTATTTACACCACCAAAGACAGTTTATACGTTTCTTCTAATACCAAAGCTTCGAAAATTTTTCGGGGAAGAGCTTCCGAAGCCTTAAGTCACCCAAAGATAGCCAAAAGTAAAATATTCAGCTTCCAAAATTTTTTTAGTCCCGCACTTGTAATCTCCAATCGCCGCCTCTGGACAGATGTCATAAGCTGAGAGTTCCAACAAACTGGTAGCTAAAGTAAATTTAGCTCACCAGTTAAAAATGAAGGCATTGCCTTCAATTTACGAGTTTAGTTCTGCCTTTGAGTTAAACCGATAAAGCCCCCTTAAGGACGATAACTTACTGTTAAAATATTTAAATCACGTTGCTTAAAGTCCTAATTTTGTTATAGTTGATCGTTAATTAATAATGAGAAAAGAAAGCTTATTTCTTATAGCCTAGCTGGTTTTAGGACAAATGACGCAAGAAAGCACTTTTAGGATGTTCTGCTCAAGATTGGCGCTACAAAAAGCAATTCGGGTACATTTCTCCCTTTGATTCTACGGTTTAAGCCACATTATCAATCCTACTATGGTACTAAAGAAATCTGGGGCTAAAGTGAAGTAGTTAAGATACCTTCCCTTTTTGATGAAAATGTTTTGAACAAGTATAATTTGTACATCTTGTTCATTTGTGCAAAATGTACAATTTGTTTTGAAAATTACAGTACATATAAAAGAACAATGTAGTAAATAAAACTTGCATAATAATTAAAATAAAACTTGCATCGAATTTTGTTTTTAAATTTGTACCTTAAAAGAGGGGATTTTTTTTTCACTTTTATTCTTCATGGGGCAAAGTGTGATTTTTTTTTTTTTTTTTTTTTTTTTTTGCTGAAATAACATCTATTTTATTCTTAAAAACACCTTTGCTGAAATGAATGAGTAAAAAAATGAATAAATAGACAACGTAGCAATAAACGGAAAAATAAATAAATTACTTTTTTAATAAATGAGAATGAAAAAATAACTGAATACAATAGTGACTGAATAAGAAAATCAGTAAATCAGTGAATGAATGAATAAGTATGTGAATCATTCAAAAAAATGAAGTAAATGAATTGTTGAATAAATATATATGTTATTGATTTAATCATTGGTAGAATTTGCCCCGCATGCACTTGACTAATTGTACAAAACATTTAAAGTAATAATAAGCTTAATGTTAAGTAAATAAATACTGCCCTAATATAAGTAGGTCTCAATAAATATTTAAAATGTTATAGACAAGAAATTTATCGTTTTATAATAACAAGAATAATTTGTGAATTGCAACAAAACGCATCAGTAGTTCCGTACATAAGATACGAATTCCCCGACGAAAATTCGTTGTGAAAAAAAAAAAAAAACCTTTTGAGAGCAGGATAAAAATAATATATATATATATATATATATATATATATATATATATATATATATATATATATATATATATATATATATATATATATATATATATATGTTAGGGTGGTCCTTATTTTTGAAGTTGCAGATATTTTATGCAACGCCCTCTCAATTTGTTCCATTGTACAAATAAATGATCCTTGCAAAATTTAAAGTCAATCCATGAATATTAACACGTGCCCCTAGGGCTCCCTTCTTTGAGTTTCGAAGAAAAAAATGCGGATTTTCACATTTTTATGTAAAAATATTCTAACGTTTTATATTTAGAGTAATTTTAAACCTCAAAAGGTGCTGCTACTTCCAGACCGACCATTCTCTCACTTTCATTCTGTAAAATTTAGCATGTTACAAAGAATAAAATATACACCAATGACCTTGGGTCAAGCGTACCGCTCTTCTGCGCTTGTGTCAACCAAGCGGCATCTTGGCAGGTTCCAACCAAGCAGTAAAGTATATGATATCTTAGATGATAGCTCTTTATTGCTAACTGTTCTAGCTGTAGTGCTTGATACAACGACTTGCAATACCAACCGTATAAATTGTGCATGCAATTTTTTAGAGCAAAAACGGAAGGGTGATATATTACATTTGGATTGCCATCATCACGCACTTGAAATCGTATTGCAGAAGTTGTCCTTGAAGAAGTTCTTGCCTTTCTTAGTTCTAGATCAGATATTCAATTATTTAAGCGCTTCAAAATTTTGTGGAAAAATCTCTATCATTCAGAACTTATAACATTTCAATCAAGTACACATACCACTTAAATTCCAAAAGACGAAGTTGATGACATATTATTGTTCGTAAAAAGCGAAATTGAGAAAGGTTACAGAGAATTCTCATAACTTGTAATAATATTTCCTGGTGAATTTCCTCCTACAGGGATATGTTTTTGGCAACCTGGAGCTTATCCCTGAGCCACATGGGTGGCAAAAGGAATTTTTGCTCGAAAATTTTTATATTTAGGAAACAATTTAAATTGACCTTACATGAAAAGAAAGCCCTTCAATGCTGTTTTACAAAGCTATTTTACAATTAAATGCTATATGAAGATATGGTTTTTCACAGCAACTCAATCGAGGCTCCTTTGAATAATATAATATGTCTGAAAAACTAGCAGCGTACAAAATGACGACAAACATGCAGCAGAAGCAATAATTGGAAAAAATCATAAATCACTTATGGTATTTAGGGGATAAACTAGTAGCTTAGTCCGTATTGGATGAAGGAATTAACTATGAAGATAGGAAAAGACTAGTCCAAAAAATGCTTGTGCTAAGGAAGATGTGTCTGATGACTGTTTAACAAATTTCAGATAACAGTAGATGATTTGGAATACTTTCTTAGTAATGATCTTCCTCTTTATAGAATCAACTAGGAGTCAATAAAACTGTTTGATAAGTTTGACAAATACTAAAAGATTTTTTCCTATTTGATCCTGATTCACAGCAAAATGAAGGAAGCTATCTAAAGGGAAGAGAGATTGTTAAAATACTGAACATTGTGAATGATACAACTGAAAGAACAACACAATTAATTAATCGAAGAATTTCACAACTAATTTACCAAATATGAGTCACAAAGCAATTTATTTTACAGACCGTCCAAGACTATCGGAAAAAAATACACATTATCGAGATATATTGAGAAAAACGTACGATTAAGGAAAGTTTCTAAAGCATTATTTCATTCTTATTCAACGTAAAATCTTTAGATGATATAAAGTAATTAAAAAGATTAATTTTAGTGCTACCTCACTGTAAAATTGTGTGTGTGTGTGTGTGTGTGTTTGAATTTAAGGGTGATTTTTGAAATAATTTTTTTATGAGTGCAATACCTCTAAGACAGCTCGTATAATTGCCTTAACATAAATATCTTCAGTATTAAAATCCAACTGTAAACAAACGGATTTTAATTTGTACAAATATTTGACTCACTTACGAGTCTGAGACTGGTACAAAAACATTCAAAAAATGTCAGGAAATCCAACTCACCCGATTTCATCTCCGTTAGTAAAATTAGTGGATGAACCATTAAAAAAAAAAACAACGAACCAATTTTTTTGAACTAGGATTTTCTAGTTATTAAATTCAAGGATAAAATAATAAACAATGTAAATTGTAGTAAATTACATTCATGAAGATTAAAGTACAGGGAAAAATATATTTCCCTCTCTTCTAATAGAGGAGAAGGGCACATAACAGTGGTTGTAAAAGGAAAAGGCACAGGTGCAAATAAGGGCACTCATCCCTAAGTGGCTGTGGTAAGTGCTGAAGACTGGCGTTTAGGACTGTAAATCAGCAATTTCCAAACTGGTCTGCGGTTCCCCTGGGGAACCGTGAAGTCTTCATAGAGCATCACACAAATTTTTAATAATTTCACAAATAATTACAAGGATTTTTTAATGATGAATGTTTTACACTATTTTGAAGTTTGTTTTATTTTTTTACCCTTTTTTTTACTCTGAAGTATAAATAAGGGTTCTGTATAAATAAGGGCCATAGGCCATAGCGCAGATTGCCATTGAAATTTTTAGGGAGTTATCACTTGGGGCGAGAGATATTATAGGAGTATTGTTACAAATTCTGTAAATAGTAATTATTGTAACGTAACGTATAACGTAACCTGTAAATAGTCTTCCGTAATGAATATACAACCCCTTTTCATTCGGCTAAAGTATACGACCCCCCTATTTCTTTTTTTGTTCATTGATAAAATTTGATAACAGTCTACTATTTTCCAGAAGCGTTTGAAATATTTGAGAGATTTCTTTCGATGTTTATAAAGGCATCCTGCGTGATAAAAAGTGGAGTTTCGATTGAGATTTCGAACGGAGAGCGTATTTGCTCTGTTTATAGCGAGGCATTTCGCTGTGTTGTTTTCGTATTTGGAAGTAAATACGTGTGTAAACGTTGAGTTTACGGTGTTGTGTGATAATTGCTGATGAATAATTTAGCAGTTGTTAACGATTTCTCCTGTACATAGTGTAAATAAAGCTCCTGTGTTTTTATCAAGAACTGTGTCTTCATTTCAAGAAAGTGGAAGTCGCACCGAATCTGTTACAATTGGCGCCCAACGTGGAACTACTTCAGGACTTTCTTGCAGTAAGTGTGACTTTGGACATTTTTTTCATAAAGACTTTTTAAATTTGGACTTTATTTTTATGGTGATTACTCGCGCAATGGATGAACAATTAAAACAATTGCTTGATGCAATCAACTCTGTAAAAAGTGATCTGACTGCAAGTATGTTGGCAAATCAAGATCAGTTAAAAAGCGATTTAACAGTGCTGAAAAAGGACTTAACGTCTAACCAAGAATAAATTAAAAACGACCTTATTTCGGTAAGGACTGTGATGGAAAATAAATTTAATGACATAGAGCATCGAGTTGATGCTATTGAAGAAAAATTTGATACCGTTGAAAGCCGATTCAATGCTGTAGAAAATAAATTTGAAGAAGAAGATAGAAGATTTCATCTACTTAAAGAAGAGATCTTTAAGGACGTGGAAAGGAGATTGGCGACCGCGGAAAGCAGCTCTGTACAGTTTGGCGCTCCCACATCGGTTGCTCGACCGTCCATTAAACTTGCCACATTTGATAGGAAAAGTTCGTGGCAGGTGTACAAGACCCAATTCATGATAGTGGCGGAAGCGAACGGATGGGACTCTGCTACCAAGGCCTGCCATCTTGCAGCATCCCTGAGAGGTGAAGCAGCGGACATTCTTCAAACCCTTCCAGACAGCCAGCGCCTGGATTTCGCCGCCCTCACAGCTGCGTTGGAGCTTCGCTTCGGTGAGAAGTGCCAGAAAGATTTCAGCCGACTCCAGTTGAAGTCCCGTTTCCAGAAAACCGGGGAAACCCTGCAAGAGCTAACGGCGGACATCGAGAGACTGTCTCATCTTGCTTTTTGCGACTGTCCTGCGGATGTTCGAGACAACCTGGCACTCAACTATTACATCGACGGGGTTCGAGATCCGGAAATCCAGAAAGCTCTACGGATGGCGGATGTCAAAGACCTGAATTCTGCTGTTGTGTATGCAATGAAGTTGGAGGCTGCCCAGCAAGCAACCCGTAAGGATCGCCATTCAATCCGCGGCGTGAAAACTGATGAGCCTGATTCGGTTTCGTCACGCTTTGCTGAACTGGAAAAGCAAGTAAAAGAAATTGCAGGAACCCTCAAAAGGATTTCGGCTCCCAAGGACCAAAATGGACAATTACTTAAGTGTTGGAAATGCGGCGGCGAGGGTCACTTCCGAAGAAACTGTGAAGCTCGCCAAGAAACCAGAGGGAAGAGCACCTCTCCCTCTCAGGTCCAGGAAAACTAAGCCATGGCAATCTCGCGGGGCGGAGGTCGCCAAATTGGAATGAGCCCCATCTTAAAGTTTTCCAAATTTCATCGACGAGTGGCGGCAGTAATGGACTGTTTGTTTACGCATATGTAAACGGGTTTCCCTGCGAACTGATTATTGACACTGGAGCCAATGTTACAATCATTAGAACAGATGTGGCTCGTCAATTTGCACTCAACATTCTATGGACGCCGCCCTGCGTTACCCTCCAAACTGTGACAGGTGACAAGATCGAGATTGAAGGTAAAGTGAACTTAGAAATTGTGTTTGGAAATGCCACTTACCATCATACGGCATTCGTTGCTGCTATCACAGACCCCTTCATTCTCGGATTGGACTTTTTAAAGAAGTATGACTTCAACCTCGACTTCAAGTCTAATGAGCTGCACTCGACGAGAGAAGACATAGCCGTTTTCCCCGCAGAAAGTGATGTAAAATCCGCTCATCAAATAATAGCCCAAACAGATTTATCGATTCTCTCAAGGTCAGAATCATTAATACCTGGCTCTATTGAAGAAAGCAATAGTTTTCGATTTGGACTCATTGAATACCCCAACTTAAACAATAGCCCAAAAGGAGTGCTGGTAGCATCTACGCTTGTGGACCTTTCTAAAGATGTAATTCCTGTGCGAGTCGTCAACGTGAGTGAAAGGCCAAGGAATATCCGAAAAGGTGAAGTGTTGGCAACTTGTACTCCAGTAAACTGCATCATTAGAAGAATCAATTCCCACGAGACTGTGTCTTCTGAGTCCTTGGCATCGAAGTTAATTGGGAGTGCACCCTTATCGAAAGATCAAAGAACTGCTGCGGAACAATTGGTGGATGACTTCAAGCATCTGTTTTCATCTACATCGGAGGATGTGGGCCGTACGAATTTAACGCAGCATAGGATTTACACTGGAGAACACCCCCCCTATTAAACAGCATCCAAGACGACTACCGTTCGCCAAGAAGGAAGAGGTTGAGACCCTCCTGAAAGAGATGCAGGAGAATGATGTCATCGAACCCTCGTCCAGTCCTTGGGCCTCTCCCATCGTCTTGGTCCGAAAGAAAGATGGCTCCACTAGATTTTGTGTCGATTACCGACGGCTGAATGAAATCACCAAGAAAGACAGTTACCCTCTTCCACGGATAGACGACACCTTGGACACTCTTTCCGGACACAAGTGGTTTTCGACCCTGGACTTGAAGAGCGGCTACTGGCAGGTTGAGATACACCCTGATGACCGAGAGAAGACAGCGTTTACAACTGGACAAGGCTTATGGCAGTTTAAAGTGATGCCCTTCGGCCTCTGCAATGCACCAGCGACCTTCGAGCATCTTATGGAGACAGTGTTAAGATTACTTTCCTACGAATCGTGTCTGGTCTACTTAGACGATATCGTCATCGTGGGACGCAGCTTCGATGAACATCTGGCTAATCTTAGGAAAGTGATGCAAAAGCTTAAGGAAGCCAATCTGAAGTTAAGCCCGTCCAAATGGAATCTGTTCCGCCGGGAAGTGAACTACCTTGGTCACATCATCTCTTTTGAGGGTGTTCAAACCGATCCAGAAAAGGTATCTGCGGTCAAGAGTTGGAGTCGTCCCGAAAACATCCATCAGCTGCGAAGTTTCCTGGGGCTCTGCACGTACTACAGGAAGTTTGTGAAGGGTTTTTCCAACATTGCACGACCTTTGCATAAGCTGACGGAGAGCAAGCAAAAGTTTGAATGGTCCAAAGAATGCGAAGATGCATTTCTACGACTGAAGGAGGCTTTAACATCAACGCCTATCCTCAGCCTGAAAAATCCTTCATCCTGGACGCTGATGCGAGCAACGGGAGCATCGGAGCTGTTTTATCCCAAGAAATTGACGGAAATGAACATGTCATCGCTTACTGGAGCAAATGCTTATCAAAGTCGGAGCGAAATTACTGCGTCACCAGAAAGGAGTTACTGGCCATAGTGAAAGCTGTAGAACACTTCCATCATTACCTCTACGGCCGAAAATTTCTGCTTCGGACAGATCATGCCTCATTAACTTGGCTTTTGAACTTCAAAAATCCGGAAGGCCAGATAGCCAGATGGATACAGCGGCTCCAGGAATATGACATGGAGATCAAGCATCGAAAAGGGTTATCTCACGGTAATGCTGACGCTTTATCAAGGAGGCCCTGTCCTGAGAACTGCCACTATTGTTCCCGAATCGAGAAACAGTATGGAACGACTAGCCATACAGGTGACAGTGACTCCAATATCATCAGAACCTAATCCATGGAATGACGACCAAGTTCGAAAAGATCAACTTGAAGACCCCGACATAAAACCAATTTTGGAGTTCATGGAAAGCGACAGTCGGCGACCTAGCTGGCAGGACGTTTCCATCTTCAGTCCTGCAACAAAAAGATACTGGACTTTATGGAACTCGCTCCATTTACGGAACGGCGTGCTACACCGAAAATGGGAATCTGACGACGGCAAAACATCTAGGTGGCAGTTACTACTTCCCCGATCAAGGATTTCAGATGTTCTGAAAGAAATACATAGTAGTGCGACTGGAGAACATTTTGGTGTCTTGAAAACCCTCAATAAAGTTCGGGAGCGCTTCTTCTGGAGCAAGGCGAAGTATGACGTGGAGAAGTGGTGCCATTCTTGTGACGCCTGTGCTACTCGTAAAGGACCGAAGAAGAGAAGCAGAGGGAAGCTACATCTGTACAACGTTGGAGCTCCTTTCGAACGAATTGGGATCGACATCCTGGGTCTTCTACCAAGAACTGCTGATGGGAACAAATACATTCTTGTTTCCATCGACTATTTCACCAAATGGCCCGAAGCGTATCCCATTCCAGATCAAGAAGCTACCACCGTAGCAGAGACTCTAGTCTAACATTGGATCTCGAGATATGGAACACCTTTGCAGATTCATTCGATCAAGGGAGGAATTTCATCTCTGCTGTGTTTAAGGGCCTATGTCAAATTTTCGGAATCGAGAAAACTAGGACAACACTACTACACCCACAATCGGACGGCATGGTGGAGAGATTTAACCGCACAATCCTGAATAATCTCTCGCTTATTTTATCCAGAAATCAACAGGATTGGGACAAGAAGCTACCTTTGTTGCTGCCGGCCTACCGCATTGCTGTCCACGAGACTACCGGATATGCCCCATCTCAGATGTTCTTCGGACGAGAGCTTCGGCTACCTTGTGATCTCGTCTTCGGTAGTCCTCCGGATGCGCCTTCATCACCTGAGGAGTACATCCAGGATCTCCAGGCCCGGTTGGAAGACGTTCATAACTTCGCACGAGAGCGAATCAACATCGCGGCGGAGAAGATGAAGACCCGATACGACACAAGGTCTACTGGACATGAATTCAACGAAGGCGACAAGGTTTGGTTATGGAATCCCATCCGACGGAAAGGTCTTTCACCCAAATTGAAGTCGCATTGGGATGGACCCTACAAAGTCCTTAACCGACTGAATGACGTCGTAGTGATGATCCAAAAATCACCTAATGCAAAACCTAGGGTTGTACATTACGATCGGTTAGCCCCATACTATGGCCATAGTTCATGAGTATTACGTAAACAACCATGGTTGATAACTTAATGTTGTAGATAATTTTTTTGCTTTTAATGTTTTGTAATATTTCTTGTTATTATTGTGTTTCCTATGCATTATTGGTTATTATTTAATGTGTGTATTTGTGAACTTGTGATAGAAGTTTGCACCCTTTCTGGGGATTGTACTGCCCGGGACGTGCAGTCCTTAGGAAGGGGGCAATGTTACAAATTCTGTAACTAGTAATTATTGTAGTGACGTAACCTGTAAATAGTTTCCCGTAATGAATATACAACCCCTTTTCATTCGGCTAAAGTATACGACCCCCCTATTTCTTTTTTTGTTCATTGATAAAATTTGATAACAGTCTACTCTTCTCCAGAAGCGTTTGGAATATTTGAGAGATTTCTTTCGATGTTTATAAAGGCGTCCTGCGTGATAAAAAGTGGAGTTTCGATTGAGATTTCGAACGGAGAGCGTATTTGCTCTGTTTATAGCGAGGCATTTCGCTGTGTCGTTTTCGTATTTGGAAGTAAATACGTGTGTAAACGTTGAGTTTACGGTGTTGTGTGATAATTGCTGATGAATAATTTAGCAGTTGTTAACGATTTCTCCTGTACATAGTGTAAATAAAGCTCCTGTGTATTTATCAAGAACTGTGTCTTCATTTCAAGAAAGTGGAAGTCGCACCGAATCCGTTACAGTATTTTTATCTTCTTGGGAAGGGGCTTTCATTCTTGAGAGGGGAAGGGGGTATCTTCTTAGTATTCGGAAGAAAGTATCATTGATCATAAGGGAGAGGATGATGGGAATCTATTTCTGTATAGTGCATGTACTGGTTTTTTATTTATTTTTGTTCGTTAGCAGTGAGCTTTTGTTTGTTTTTATTGTATGTTTTCATTTACTTTTTACTTCCTTTTACAAGAAAGGAAGTATTGTATCGGCGAAAACATTTTCACTCAAAAATCGGCCTTAATTTCCATTTTACTTACTTCCGAATGAATATTGAGTTTTTTTTAGACTCGACCACACGTGGATAAGTGCCTAAGAACATATAGACACGCGAAATATTCATAATGACGATTCTTGAGTGAATTACAACAAATTTTCTCGTGACGTCTGTATGCACGTATGTACGTATCTATGTATGTATGTACGCATGTAAGTATGTCGCATAACTCAAGAATGGTAAGTCCTAGAAAGTTGAAATTTGGTATGTAGACTTCTGGTAGGGTCTAGTTGTGCACATCCCCTTTTGGTTGCATTCGGGTGTTTCTAAAGGGTTTTTTTTGCCCCTCTTTGGGGGGAAATCATTGTTAATTTCGATGTTAACTCAAATGGTGTTATAACTTGGCGGACACTTGGCAATATATCACCAGTCTTTTGGTCGCCAAGTTTTGTCGCCAACTTGGCGACGAATTTGGCGATTTTTTTAAAAAAAATCTGGTTTTAATTTGACCACTGTTGGTGATATTTAGAGAGTAAACTATTGAATTACATTAAAATTGCCAGTAATGGGGAAATGACATTAAGTTGGAGTAAAGGGAAGTCATGTGATGCACACATCAGCTCGTTTTAAGTTGCTTTGTTGTTGTTTGAAGTTTTATTACTCATACAACTCAAAGAAAGGTGGCGTGGAAAAGTCTTAATTTCAAAAGGGAAACTGACTCAAAACCTTTGGGAATTACTGCTACGGTCGGGGTAACCACTTGTTGACATAATGTGACATATGAAACAATTATTTCAAATAGTGAGGATGCAGCGTGAGTTCTTACCACTTCATGCTATTTCATTTAAACTTGATAAAAACTAATTAAAATTGGTGTATGTTTAGGTCGCTGGGGTCGCTTATTATTAGAAATGTTCTTTTATTTATTTGCTACACATAAAAAAAGTTAAGAAAAAAGGCAGACATTCCGAATACTAGGTAAAGTGAAGAGAGTTAGCGCATAATACAGCAGAATAGTAAAATTTGAAAAAACTATACATTTATAACTATTGCATTATTTGTTGGGAATGCATTATCATTTATATTTTACTGTTACACTTTAATGTAATGCAATAGTTATAACAAAACTAAGAGGTCATGTTTGAGTAATCTCTTCTTACATATTCGAAGAGATTGCGCCCATGGGTCCAGGCACGTAGCTAGAACTTTGTTAAGGGGGGGGGGGGGTCCAAGGTTTCACGAACTTCAAAAGAGGAGGCATGCTAAAGCAAAATTAGTAGCTCATATTTACGTTAAAAAATAAATCCAATTAAAACTAATTATTAAAATATGATAATTAACTAAAATTAATTAAATAATTGAAATTGATAGAGCATTTATTAAAAAATTATTTAACAAAAATTTTACATTAAGTGGCAAAAAAATTAGTCAGTTTATAAAATTAACATTGAGCTAAAAGTTTTCCCATACTAAGTTTTCATACATGGATAGAAAAATTCCATCACATAAGCTTCCTCTGTTCTGATGCTTTGAAAATGAGTGATATAATTCCTATTAATAAAAAGTTCACAATAAAAGAAAATCGGAAAACGAAAACTGTTCTATGGATTACTTGGAAAACGCAGGTAATAGTTTCATAAAATATTAAAGCTTTGTAATATATTTCAACAAAATATGTACAAGTCATTTTATTTGAAAAAAATAAAGAAATCTATATCTATCGAGTCGAATGTATAACTATGAATGCAATGTAACGTAATTCCGCCACCCTGTCCGATTTGAACAAGATTTCTGGCAAAATTCAACCACCCTCTCGACGAAAATATTAGCAAGGTTTCATTTAAAAAGCTTGAACTAGTTCTTTATTTCAAATAATCAGTAATCCAAGTTTCAGCACAAATGTATTTATTTGTTATTTAGTTCTTTATTTATCTACTTTATAACATTCTTTTGATTATACGAAATTGAATGAAGTTTCTAATTTTATCCGTTTTCTAATTATCATTTCTAACCATCATTTAAAAACTTGAACAAACTATTAACTCTTTGAAGGATGGAGACTTCCTTTGTTGCAATCATTTAAAAAAAAAAAAAAAAATGCGTATTGCCGTTTTTTTAAAATCGTTATTATTATTTTTTTGCAAAACGAATTGGTAAAATAAGCTATCTTAGGATCCTTTATGGTATTTTTTTTTCTTTCTAATGGGGCTTCGTTAGCTGCGGATGTAACTGCACAGGAAATTTCGATGCCGTGTTTCCACCAGATGGAGACACTTGAGCTCTCTTCGGTGCGAAACTGCACTAGGGGTTTAATTTTGTCAAGCCAAACGAATACCTGAGAGATCTTTTACCTGTGGAGTAGTGCAATGTATGGTGAATGAAATTAAGCATCTATGTATTTTTATTTTAACAACATTTTGGAAAAAATGCAAATGATTGCTTTTTATAAATGTTTTATAAGGTTATGAATGATTTAAACATTATTGGCGATTTTCCTCTGATGTTTTCCATTTGATGTTTCATTTAAAAGATCAAGAGGAGGCATCGCACCCACCTATCTCACCACCAAACACGAGTTCAGTTTATTCTGCCATTACAAAAAAAACTTCTGTACAAATCAGTCTTTTTCAAATTGAAAATATAATTGTAAACAACTACAGGGAAAATGGCAATATACTCTATTACGAATTATCGTGTCAATATTTGATTATAACTTGGTTACTTTACTGTCTTTATTAGCAGTAAGCAAGTGTTCGACTCGAAAATTCCATGATTTGGAGTCAAATGTCAAATTTTGATCATTAAGGTAATCTTCGTCCCGTTTGCGATTGCGATAATACAGTAGCATTAAATTAGATACATTTTCAACAATATGTAATATGCATAAAGCTAGCCAATTTTTGAAATCAAAACTTATAGATTTCTTATAGCCCCAGTTTATAAATTTTTTGCTCAACAGTCATCTGATGTTCAAAAGCCTAAAGACAATCTTTTGTAAAAAAATCTTAGAATGATTGTGGTTAAAAATCCAGTAATGATTTAAATCTACCTTCCAAAATTCATCTAACAATAATAACACTTCTGATTCTTTCATTTTCAAATTGGTATAACTTCCATTCTAGGAGCGATTTTGTAATCATCCTGTATTCTCGAAAGCATATCTTATTTTATAACGTAGGTATTGACTTTTTTTTTCTTTCTTTTATGTGATGTTAGTAAAAGATATTCTATTGCAAGAAATAGCAAATAATTTTAACTTGAAGAAATTAAGAGTTAAAAAAAAATCTAATATAGACGTGAAAAACACAAGAAAATGTACCTCGCATTGACCTTTTTTAAATTATATGCGTAGTAAATAGCAGAAACTTTCACCTAGTAATTTTATAGTTAAATGCACATGTCCGTTTTTTGTTACGTTTAATGCTACCTTCGCAATTTACTAATGATGGATGCATAGACGCTTATTAAATAATTCCTCAGTAAAAAGGCGGTAAATACTAATCAGAAAATTTATTCCAATGAAACAAATACAAATATGCTTTTCTTGAAAAACGGAACAACATCGAAGAAAGATTTTTTTCTTCAGTTAAAAATGACTATCTGCTCTTCTCTTGGGACCATAGACTCACATTTCAGTAAGATTTAAAAGTACGAATTTCTAATAATTACTTTTAAATTACATGTCTTAATATGGCCGAACTTGCAATTTCATAAACTGATTACAGTAAAATGATCAAGTAATTTTCAATTTCATTCTTCGCTTCATAAAATTTTGATACAGCGAAAAGTAATTTCGTTGCATCAACTTCAAATTTATTTATTCACTTATGTTCAAAAAAAAAAAAAACCCCGAACTTTTCAGGATTACAGTTTAAAAGTTGTAAGCTTCCGGGGAGATAAGTAATCTATTATTGTTAAAAATAAACTAAAAGTTTAAATAAGATTATTAATCAAAATATAAAATGAATCTGAAATAAATCATACCAAAAATATAAAGTTCAAAAATAAATTAATAATTAATATTTATTTTTTCTCATCCTCAATCACACGAAATGTGTAGAATTTTTTTTTCGTTGCTGTCGGAACTTAGTTTTTAAATGGGAAAACATATTAACACATAAATTGCTCGTATTGTTAAGAAAACTTTAAAAGGAAACACTACAACTTATCTAGTTTATGTACACTTAATTTTCTTCTGATTACAATTTTGTTCAAGATATGTTTCTTATAATCGCGTGGTAGAAAAAAACTGTGTGTTAAAACAGAAAATAATAGGAATTTCAATTACTAATTCACCAGGGATGCACCTCACTCTGGCTCTCCTTCGTGCAGCATGTGTCTAGGAAATCAAGTCCAAACGGGAAAAGAGTCAAAACGAAAAGAAGAAAGAAAACCACCCCAATGAGACTGGGGAATGTTTGTTTTCAATTACTTTGCCGATGGCAATTTGGTGGGCTGAGGGAGAGGGGCCGTATTTCAAGGTCACAACCCAGTTGGGTTGAATTGGAAATTCGTCGTTTTCGGACGGATTCTTCGCGACACAGGAAGAAACCGGCGGCAACTCGGAACCCGCAGTCATTTCACGAGGTTCTCGTGTTCTGAATTGACTCGGACGCGGGAAAATTGTCGATAAATGGGAATATTTAAGGGGAAAATACCGGGTTTCATAAAATTTCTCTCTTTAGAAAATTTTTGTTGTCGTGAGGTGCAACAACCGAGAAAAAGCAGACAGTGGTCTTTCGGGAAGGGGGGGGGGGTCCGGACCCCATGGACCCCCCCCCCCTTGGCTACGTCCTTGATGGGTCGGAGAGATTGTCCTTAATAATAACTTAATAGCAACTTCATAAATCTAGTACACTTCTTGAGTAGCATTTGACATTTTTCGTGCGTAATTCTCACAATGTATTATCATAAAAAAATTTCCGTTAAATAACATGTTTGATCATAAACGTGATTCAAAAATAATTAATTCAAATATCGGATGATATGGAATCATTGTAAAATAAAGAAAGTAATAAAAATATGAAACGGTTAAACACTAAATTATAAGAAAAGGAAAACATGAGAAAAACGCTTTACAAAATGCTTTCCCGTTTTTTTTTTTTTTTTCATTTACCCACAACATTATAATGAATTACAGTCACATCCATTCTGACTAATTTTATCGTAAGTTGTTTAAATTAAGACTTCACTTAAATTCTGTGCACTAGCAATGGCGATATTGTATTCCGTTTTCCTTCTTAAACGAAAGTTAAAAGATTCTTTACACATCTATATAAAAACATTTGTAAACACAACTCCCAATTCTGAATGCTCCGAAAGCATCTAAATTAAAAACAAACAAAGCAAGTGTAGATAGAAAAAAATGGCTTCAAACATTTTGGACAAAATCGGATGGCAGTCTTTTTGTTTAACGAATGATAAATTTAACAATATAAGAAAAGTAGAAAAACGATTTTTTTTTTTTTTTTTTTGCACTGATGTGTGATGAACTGTTTTTTAACTCCTGCTGTTAGGGTAAATTTAATTTCAAATAGATTGAGATTTCAGCATTTATAATTTTCAGAAAACTTTGGGTATCACTCTCTAAACGGTAGCTACTTGATACAAGATCCCCCCCCCCCCCCGTGGCATGATTACTGCGTTTGGTAGAATAAATATGATTTTAAATATATCAGGATTTCAGTATTAGTTTTTTTTTTTTTTTTTTTTTGAGTATCTGTTAAATGCATTTCAGTGTGTCTCCCCCAGAAGGATGTCAACCTGTGCAAATGATTCCACCTTCCCTCCCCCGTAGTGATGCTACGACATTGGTTGATAGATTAAATGTAATTTAAAATGTTGGGGGACAAATTACTAGCTGATGTATCTACATTTTTCATAAACTCTTATATCCAATTTGGTATCAATATCTCATCGGAGGGTATCCCCCAGCATAAGCCCCCCACCCCCGCACTCGGGGATTTAACTGCGTTTGATTGAGTAATCATAATTGAGGGAAACTTTCTAAATTGAAGTAATTATGTTTTTCAAAAACTTGCAATTCCACTTTGGGTGTAACCCCCCCCCCCCAGCCGGGTGACATGTGGGGTTTACTGGTTCCATTCGTAGCGACGCCACTGCCTTTCTTTACATTTAAAGGTGCCGTTCTCTAAGTTTATCATACTTTTATAGGAGTAGAAAACTACCTAAATATTGGAGCAAGAGCCCATGAGCACCAGACTACGTCATAGTATAAAGGCCAATTTTTTATGCGCAAGCACATCACAGCAGGTAAGAAAGGTTCGCTATTATTTGAGCTGAGTCGCGCTGATTTTGACTGGAAACAGGTATCAAAAGGTGCGTCAAAAACTGCCATTCGATATCAAGTGAACTCGTGATCTCCACCCGATCATCGCCGATTTGAGCGAAATTTTAAAATCCTGAAGATCTAGGACAGGTAAAAAGAAAGGGCTCCAAAATGGCAGATCAGCTTTGTGACTCGTAATTTCTATGTTTAGCACGGTTTCCCCATTGGAGGCCATTTTGGAGCCACTTTTTTTCCTTTTTATTTTTTGAGGTATCCTACATCCTCACGAGTTGTGTCTTGGAAGCTGAAAATTTGCATAGGCTAGTTTCAAAGGCATCTGCACCTCTCTGAATACTTGATCCACACTTTAGTTTTTAATTTTTTTCTTTGCTGCAAATTATCAGTTCTTTTTTTTTTAATTGCATGAACAATGTAGTTATTTCCTCTATCTTACAGTATTTTTTCAGTTGAAATGAAACAGGTAGTTTCGGTAAAATAACTTTTTTCAATATTTTTAAAATTTGGAAGCTTTATCTCTACATAGTATAAAATGAAGTCTCTAAAAAGCGACTGTGTGTTTGAACTAGCAAAACTCGAGAACTACCCGGCCGATTTCGCTGAAATTTTTACAATTTGTGATTTTAAGTCCTAAAAAGGTTTGCAGAATAGTTCGAAAAAAAATAGATGAATAGTTCTTTTTTTATTCCAATTTAGCCCAATTTTCACATAAATTCCTGAACATGGGGGTGAAAAATAACTTGCACATATTAATATTTCATATCGTTGGAAAGAGTAGAATTTTCCGCGTTCTACGAAATTTGTTTCAATGTTCTAACTTAATTAGGGCTGGAGTTATCTACGTTTTTAGCTCGAATTTGTTTAAACTTACCTGAAATTTGGGCACTACTTTCTTCATTAAATCCATCAATAAAAAAAGAAGGAATTGTCCCACAAATTTCTTTTTGACACCATTGGAAAAAGCGACATTTTTTACTCCGGATCTATCTCGACCTATGATCGAAAAACTGAGCTTCTATGTCCAAAGGAAAAAAAGTTTCAACCCTCTTTAAATCAAGTTCAAAAAATCTCGTGTCCATTCAAATTGTTAACCATTTTCTTTCGCATTTTAATTCCTTAAACTTATTTTATATCGTGTTTCCATAGTTACGCTTTTTAAACCCATATTTTAATTTCTTAAAAGTATTTTCTGTCGTCATTGCTTGGAAGGGAAATTTTGCATGATTTTTTTTTTTTTTATTTTATCCTGATTGTTGAATATAAGTCACTTGGCACAATTTTTATTTTCAAGGTAGATCAGGCAAAGCCGGGCAATGCAGCTAGTTTAATATTAAATCAAGTTTTAAAAAAAGTTCCATAGATTGGACGAAATTAATGACGTTTTCTAAACCGTAACTCTTTCCCAAAAGGTCTAGTAATTTCTAACAACACACGTGAAATATTAAATGTTTTTTCCTCCTTCCATACCAGTGACTCTCCTCGTTTCCTTGTAAATGTTTTTAATTTCTCCTAAACTCGAGTCTCTCGCGGCGATAAATCTTCAGATCAAAACGATACTCGTCCTGGGCATTTATGCGTTCAAAATCATCAGCGGAAAATCTATCTCCATCAATGTACCAAGCTGACTTGTAAAAAAATAAAAATCTTGTATCGTGAAACAGTTTTGCCGGTTGGCCGCAGCTTACAAGAAGAGCAATTTATCTCAGAAATAGATAGTTTTTCTTCGCGCCTCCTAAGATCTATCCCTCAAAAAGGCTCCTTCTAGTCCCCTATCGACTGGCTTACCTGCAACACGCTCTGAGGTTAAGATCAGGTAAAATGGCCCGTTTTATCACTTAGTTGGTCTGATATGTCCCACAGGCTGATAAAGAAGCTATCTCTAAACGTATTTCTTTCTTTCACTTTTTCTCTATCTCGTATTTTATAACCCGTAGCATTTCTTAGTGGTTTTATTTTGCAGTTGTATCTGACAAGGAAGCAAGTATAGCTTTGGGGTATAGTTTAGAGTATGCGATTTGTTTTCGTTACAAGTACCAATCTGGTGTGGACGAGGTGTCGGGATGAAAAGAAGGATGAAGCTCTAAATGACTTGAGGCAGAAAGGCTAAAATGCGTTAATGAATTTATATTTGGAACAAGTTTTCATACATAGGTATTTAAAAACTAGAAAATCGCTCGTCACGGTATGACGGATGAAAATTACTTCTACATTTGAACGAAGCAATCACCTGTTTGGTGGTATTTTGATTAGTTTAAATTGTAACCCTAACTCCAGTGAATGAACCCTAAACCCCAGTGGATAGCGTTCATTATTGACCACTTTTTCATTTCTTCATTCTCCTAAAATGTCAGTCTTAACAGTAAAACAGTTAAGTGACCGGATCCATTTCAGCCTTGTCAAAAAAAAAAAAAAAGCATTTCCTTGAATTACCAAAAAAATATCATCAAATTATTATGCTGTGACACTAGTTTCATTGTTGGTGACACCAGGAGAGTTACTCGATCAGTGAATTCCCTATTATATGTATGAGGATAAAGTAATTTCTCACCGTTTTTACGCCATTTCTTTTGTACCATTTAAATAAAAATTGCACACTGTTTTCGTATTGGGTCGTCCTCAACTGCGAATTCAGGGAGCATTTTGAGCGTCAACCCCTCAGGAGCCTCGAAGCATGCTTGTTAGTTAAATATATGCGTCCGAAAATAAAAAATGTCGACTTTCACAAATGATGCACTACAAATATTTGTTCATTTGCCGATGTCTATGGTATGTGAATGGCTAAAGTCGACATTAACCAGTTTTCGGACTTTTACCGTAATGTACACACATCAAAGGTGCACTTTACAGTACCAGAACACCAATGAGAAGTAGTTGAGACTTGATATAAGAGAATCCACGGCTGTCCCTCTTTGAAAACTCTTGGTTCTACGTCACATTCCCAATCACAATATCTCTGCCTTAGAGCCACGTAAAGAAGGACGTAAGTCCAAAAACTGCGATTTTCTGTTTATTTGTGCATTGCTTGTAGAAGTTTATTCCGAATCGAGCCTTGTAAACGTCATTCTTAAAAAAAAAAAACCTTTTCAATTTTTTACCAATGTTAAAAGAGCGCGCGTCCCATCCTTGCTACGGGCCAGTAAAAAGGTTTTTCGTCTCTCCAGTAAAATTACCATGATGTGACTTATGTTCTTCTGGCTCTGAGGTACAGATATGTTAATTTATATAAATCTAAGGGCTTATGAACCAACTTCTCTAATTACCCACAGGAAAAATTATGGCTTCGAATCTGTCTTGACCCTACGGCGGCAATGAGTTTCAGAGGCATAATTAGCGCAGGGGGGGGGGGGTGAGGGCAGGTTTCCGCTCCTGAAGTTCAAAAAAGTTCTCTACTGTGGACAGGTAAAGGGCAGTCAGTAACTGCAATAATTTATTTTATTTTATTTTTTGCATTTTTTTCATCTGTTGTACGTTAGTTTTATGGTACAAGCTTGCTTATTTTTTTTCGCTGAAAAAAAAGGTTCGAAAAAAAAAAAAACGTTTAATTCCAATATTTCCCTATTTTTAGTGTTGAATTCAGCACACATATTCTTCATATATTCTTCAAATATTCGCGAAAACTCATTCCTGTAGCTAGTGCCGTTTACCTGCCTACGGCAGTTCTGCTCTTCGCTTTTTACTTTAAAAAAAATCGCTCTTATTTTTTGAAGGTTATTCTTAAGTTACTTTATGTGTCGAAATATCTGCCAATTCCGTTTTTCAATTATCGCCAAAAACAAAACAAAAAATAGCATAATAATAAAGTTAATTTTGCTAATAAAGTTAATAAAACTAATTGAAAGGCATAACTTAAGCAAGCATAGAATTGACGGTTTGGTTTCTTTTTACTGATTTTTTTTCCTTTTTTTTTTTGGCGCAAGAGTCTTGATAAACTATGCTGCGCCAAAGGACAACGGACAATGAATTGACGGACTTTCGGAGGTTGAATTTTTCGAAATAACACAGATTTTCGAAGCTTTCTTTATTTCAAGTCAAGTCATTTGCTAAAATGCTATAAAAAAGTCTTTACTTTGACCTGTACTCGTTCAAAATTGTTTTTAAATTTGAGCACGCATATTTACAGCAGTCTAGCGGTAAATATAAAAAATAAGGATCGAGAACAGGCAAATATGTTTAACTTTTAAATGAAATATAAAAACAGCTTGTCAAACAGGACTTTTTTTTTCTTGCTAAAGTTAAATTGTTATGAAATACGTCCAAAAAATCCTTGAAATTTGTACATACGTTCATTTTAATTAGCGAATTTACTTCCTTTTAAAGAAACATTTTGTATGACAAAAAGTGAGTTAAAAAAGCAAAAAAAAAAAAAAAAAAAAAAAAGAAGGGATTTTTAGACCCAAATTTGAAACGTAAAACAAACCCACAAGTGAACCTTCACTTATGTTTTATAGGGATACATTCTTTAAAAATAATCCTATATACGAGCCTTTGAAAGCAGGGGACCTGTGGACATACTTCAGCTGTATCCTTGATGGCAGGCCTATTCGTTCTGTGAATGGTCTGACGAAGAGTTACGCAAATTAGAAAATATGTGCATTTTTATTAGTTATTTCATCGAGAACTGCTGAGAGTTGTGGGGAAAGTCAGGTATCAAAAAATTTAGCACTTTCGAACGGACAAAGGCAATAGCCGGGGTTACGTGTCAAATCTACCCTTGAGACTTTTTTGACATGCACTTCATTCACTTTGACGTGATCATTTTGGTGTCGGATAAAAAAAAAAAAAAATAGCCACATTTTCAGCTCTTTATCTCAAGCGACCTTCCAGTTTTTCAAAAATAAACCTGTTTTTTCGATTTTAATTTTTTTATAGCAAAACTCAAGACTAATGAAGGGTGATTCCCCCCCCCCTTATTTTTAGGAATAAAATACATGAAAAAATATTATGGTCATAATTTTAAAACGAAAAGCCACTTTTGGCGACGGAAATAAAATTTAAATTTTTTTTTCAATTCTTTTCCGGAAAGTGTCACTTACCAAATTTTGTCAGAAAATGTCTTTTATACTAGTTTACATTTCGGATTTTTTTCGCATTTTTTGAAGCGGTCTATCAATGCGAAAAAAAAAAGTAAATTTTTTTTGACGAAAATATAATCTTACCCAGAAAAAAATATAAAAAAAACCATAAAAAATTAAGACATATCCTGCATTAGGTTATTAAGATTAGATCAAAACGAATGCGTTCAACTGATGCTATCAGCTTTTGCTAATAATGTCCTTCTCGTGCTGCTGTGTTCTGATGGTTTAAAGAATTTTTCTGAGGTCACAATAGTAATAACATTATGCAGGATCTGCTTAGTTTATTTTTTGAAATTCGTTCTTTTTTTTTTTAAATTGAAGGTGATGTTTTAAAATTGTTATAACTTAAGTTTCGTGGGAGCTGGAGTTGCATAACAGCTCACTTTAAGGACAATTAAATGAAAAATAATAACGTTTAATTGCATAAACTTGTCGATTACTGCAAGTATTCTTGCAGTATCTGCAATTTTGTGCAATTAAATTGTGTTATTTCTTATTTTACTTTTCAAGCGCAAAAGAATTCATTTAACTTTACAGTTGAATTTTCTTTAATTTGATATGAAGTTCAAATACTTTTCGAAATGAATTGTTTTTCAAATATTTTCCTAATTTAAAAATTTAAAATAAAAAAGTCTTCAAAATTTTGTAGAAAAAATGTATGATTTTCAATGTAGTTTTATGAATACATTCAAAAATTTGCAAAGTGGGATTATAAAAAAGTTCACCCGTTACAGCAGCTACTAATATTTTTCCGCAGATATACCAAAAAAGTATCCTATATTATTTAACAATTTGCAGATTTTTCTTCTCAACTTCATCTTCTGAAACATAATCTTCCGAACTTGATATATGGACGGGTTCCATACATTTGAAGCAAACTATATTTTCACTGCATTCTTTTAAACAGACAATACATACGTGATGAGATTATTTAATAGGGGAAGGTCGTTTAGTATCGGATAGCGGGTAGTATCGGACAAGGCTGCTTCTTAATTCTGCCGCCAGGGGCAGCACGTACTGGATCAACATAGTGTGCTATATTCGGGAAGAAAGCCACAGACGCCATATTGTTTCAAATCAACCGTTCGTTCTGGTGTGCAAAGCTAGTTGTTTGTTTGTTGAGAGAATTGCAGTGCACGAACTTAACTTCTGGGGCATATATTTATACATAGAGTACGTTATATTATTTCATTGTTATACCTTTAGACTGATAGTATATTAATCTAAGTATTATGGGATACAAAAGTGTCTAGCTTAAGTAATAACCTAGTGGTGGTTAAACAACTGTATCTTTACAGTAGGGTTGTTTCGGACCAGAGGCGGCAAATATGGGGGTCAAGAGGGGGCGGTCGCACCACCAAAGTTTTTGAGCAGAATGATAGAAAGTGGGCGAATTCAATTTGTAAGTCGGAAATCAATGTTCATTAAAGGAAATCTCGCTGGTTCTTAGCAACTATTTGATGAAACTCGACACATTCTCAGACTAGGAAAAGTGTTTTTCGTTATTTGGATGATGACTCAGAAATTCATGAAGTATTTTCAGCTTTTTCAGAACATATAAAACTGATAGAAAACCATGGTTAATTTTAACTAAAGAAGACATTGCCTCATATAGGCTAAATATTTCACACTTGTGTGCCCAGTGTAATGATGGTACGTCCAATATGAGAGGTCCGTGAAAAGTGGTGTAGCAGCATAATTTCCACAAGAAAACTCCTTGATATTTTGCAATCAATTTTACGCTCATTTTTTAAGTGTATATTTATTTAATGAGTGTTCATCGCCTTCTTCTGCTAGAAACACGTTTCAGCTGCTCAATACATTATAATGCTGTCATAGAAACTTCTTAAAAATGCATGTGATTATTGAATAAAAAAAGACATATCAACCAAATACCTTTTATGGGGTTCTATAATTATGCAATCGCTGAGTGACACAAGATAACCTTCAAGAGTTAAAACGATAAAAACATTTCTCTGTAACTTCAAAGCAGTGATTTGACGACTGGAGGAATTACTGCAAAACGATTCTTTCAATGGTGAAAAAGCTCATGCCCTTTAGCATGTATGACTTTGTTTGAATTTTTATCCAATTTGTTTGCATCGGGAAAAGGTTTTTGAAAAATGCTTTACTCTATCAAAATTTATATCTTCAATCCGCTACTCGACTATTCAAACCACAGTTCAATCTACAATTGATCTGTGCACCATACTACCACAGTTCAATCTACAATTGAAACTGAAAATAGATTTTTTTTATAGATGTATATTTCAATCAATCGTGAAATTTTTCAAAAAAATTCTTCCTCCGTGTCAATTTTAAAGAGGCGCAAAAAAAAAAATCCACATGATGATGTGAAGTCAAACATTGATTTTTGAATATTTTGTATGAAGTGATAGATTCAGTTTCGAATGAAATTAACACAAGATTTGATGATAATTATTTTTCTGTATGGTTGGCTGGGATTATGGTTTTGGATTAGATTTTGAAAACGGAAAATAAAAGGTTTCAACTGTGACTAAAATTTTTAGCATGAGGCAAGAAAAATTACAAGCAATATACTGACAGAATAGTTTTCACATCCAGAGATTGCAGTTTCGTCCTTGTTATGGACACATAAGTCTGAAATAGTGAATAACAGAGCTGGAGGCAGATGATATCTCATTGAAGCTGAGAGCGTCGACGTGACTAGATTATTCAATGATGAAAAGTTTAAGCCCCTCACAGTTTTTGAAGTAGCCTGGGTGATTTTGAAGAGCAAGATATAAAAAGTGTTTTCATACATAACTTTGTGTTACTTCAATTATTTTTTTACTATAACAATCAGCTCAGCCAGTAGAGAAATAATTTTTTTATGTCTCAGGAGGTTAGAGAAATATTTTCGAAGCACAAATGGAGGGGAAAATACCTTTTCTATTTAGCTGAACTGGAAAAACAGCATGACATTGGGCACTGATAGATTAGTAACACGATTCCCTGCTCTTCCGAATTCAAAAAAATCATGCATTATAACTTTTCCAAAAGGTATAAAAACTTTAGTAGCGAGATGTTTTGTATGATAACTTTTTAGTCAATGAATCAAAATTTTAATTGTTTTTAAACACTAATTTTATTTATACTAAACCGATTTTATGACAACTTCTTGTTAGCTAATGTGTGTTTGGTTTCGCTTTGGGGTTATACATATTTAAAAAACTCAACCCCCCAAATGAAATGGTGGAATGCCGCCCCTGTTTCGGACAAACCAATTTCGGGTTGTATCGGACAAAGTTACTAGCATTAAAATAAAATACAGACTGAGTTTTTCTTTGTCCAACAGGTTGAAATGGAAGAACCACGACATAAATGGAATGAGAGAGAAACAAATATGAAAGAAGCCATTGAAAAAGTTGGACTTAAAATGAGAATTAGCCAACCATATGCTATATTTTTCAACTTTCATAAAAAATTATTACTTATTTTCATTTTTAGACTTGTATACTATTCTAAGTAACCAACTACTTTGTTCGTTTCATTTTTTTTTGCACATAAAAATGTTATTTCTGAAGTATTTGTTTTTATTTCAAAATTTTAATGCTTTGTCCGATACAACTCTCCAAAATTTGAAATTAGCCAAAAATTGAGTTTGACAAAAATTTGTTTAAAATATACGACTCCATGTTTTTTAACCAAAGTTTATAATTTATGTTAGGTAACTTAATACAGCATAATTTAGCGTAAAAACTAATTCTTTACAAATAAAACAAAAAGTGTTATGATTGAAATGGCTTAGGTGTCCGATACTACCCGACCTTCCCGTACTGTTTTTTCAACTACTTTTTCATTATCAGGTTGAGAAGAAACATTCGTTGCAGTCAAAGTATTTTGTAATTGATTTTCGTCGACCAACGAATTAAGTGCTTCCTTCGGAATGGCAGTTGTTGACCAGAGTGGAACGCTCTGTTCTTCATAAACTGGACAAATTTTACCCGTTACTCCACGAAGTTGACTGGTTGTCTTGCATCCAAGTCGTCAACATAGTTTCTATGTCCTGATTGGCTCTCTCAATACTGCTTTGGCTTTTGCTATGTCTTGGTTTGCAATGCACGATCTTAATCTCTGGCCAAGTTACTTTTAAGTCATCAATAAGTTTGTTACAAAATTCTCTTCCATTGTCCGACTGCAATAAACATGGGACATTACATCTGGTGTTGCACTTGTTACTGGGACTATTAATTTTTCTACTCCTTGAACTTCAAGGACATCGTAATGTTGAAGTAACCAATAATCACGTGGTGCTTTCTTATCTGATGCTTTAGATTTTTTTACATCAGCTATCGAACTTAATATTTTTTCACGGGTGAGCAAAGAACTGCTCTCTTTCACATCCCGCTTATTTAGTAAAGATTCAAACTTTTCTTTCATTGCAGCTTTTTTTTTTCTTTTCGCTATCACTTAAAGAATTTATTTTTCAAGGCAATTTAAGGTCTTAAAAATAATTGCACTTTAACGTAAGAAAACTAAATTAATGTAATAACAAATGACTAAATTATATAACTTTAAAAAATAAATATATCTCGAAACCTGATGCGTGGAAATTGTATCTAACGAACAGCAGCCGGCAATGTACGTGCAAGCAATCAGTTTACGGGAATGAACTGGCGCCAACACGCTAAGCAAGTTCTCTACCTATGGCCTGAAATAGTTCATAAATGTAGTAGGGGTGGAAGGTAAATGTATTTGTCGTGCAAGATATATGATATAGATTGTTTTACACTTTAACGGGCTGCAGATCCTTATTCTATGACCAGGACTAGTTAAACCATGAAGTACAAGAGAGTTTTACACTTTAACGGACGCGATCAGTTATTGTATGAAATAACTAGGTATTCTGTAAAATAACGAATTTTATACTTTAACGGTAACAGATGTTCTCCTGAAGTGCTTGCACTCTGCCTGTCGTCGTAACAAGGTAAGCCGTATTATTGTATCGCATAGTATTTTATTAAGATTTTAAGCATTGATATTTGTTTTTTTAGCCTTTGAAGAACAACATGGCGGTTGGAATAATGGTGGTCACCACACTCGGTGTAATGCCCCCCCCCCCCGAGAGGTATTTGTGTAACATGCGCTCAGGAAAGTAAAGTTAACTTGAGCAACATATTAGAGCAGTGCGCTTAAATTTGTAACCCCCCCCTTTTTTTTACCACAGAAAGATGTTTTTTTTTTAATCATTTAATTTATATTATGTCTATACTTTCAATTTCGTTTTTTAATGTCTAAAAAGCGAAATTATGTAAAAAAAAATAAATTTTAAGATTTCAGTTTAACGTGCCTAGGTCATTGAAATTCTCATATTTCTTATTTTACAACCATTAAATAGTAAATGACATTACTAATTGCCATTTCCCACCAGGCTAAGGGTAATAATGGTTATAGCTGATTTTGCAGTATTTTTTATTTTTCCAGCAGGTAAGTAGTAACAGAGGTAGGTAAGTTTTTTTAAGGCTCGATTTGAGTCTACAATTGGTAAAATATTCTATATGTAAGCAATTTTACGTGACTGCGTTTCAAATTTTTAAAAAAGGCAAAGTTTTAAATTCATTTTCCTTTAGGTGACCGCCATCGCTCCAGTCTCCCCTACTACATTAAAAACTTGTGTTTTTCTTTTTTTTTCAATATTTTCAAAATACGCTATATCGAAATGTTATCGTGATTCCGCGTTCTTTCTTTTCATGATGTTTTGTGTTCTTGAAGAAGAAAAAGGTGTAGGAATCTTCTTTCAATTTTTGATTTTTTTTGTATGCATTTTTTTTTTAATCTATTTTCTCTTTCCTGTGATTTTTCTAAAACTTCGTTTTCAATTTTATTTAATAGTTCACTTTAACCATTTTGGGTTGCAGTAATTTTTCATCACTAAACTCCCGATATTTGTTGGAAAACTCGTTAGGACCATGAGGATACGTACCTTGTAACCTGAAGTAAATATATTCGTTTAAACTATATACTTTATTTATCTACTCAAAATTTAAAATTGGTTATATTTCAGCCCCATGCAAAAGTTATTAGTATTGATTCCAGAACACCGTAAAATATCAATCAGGAAAGAAACAGTTACTTTGTCCTCAAGGTTATGTTAACATATAATAATTTGCCAGTGTCGATTTAAGAAAGTCTTTATACCATTAGCCAACAGTTTAACTACATCATAACGCTGTTACGTAACCTGTGACAATTACACAAAGTACAGTTGAAAATAATATTCAACTGCAGTATGATTTCTGAGCGAAAACAAACTATTATTATCAAATATCTGAGATCAGTTATTACAACGTGATATAAAATTTAGCTTCCTGATAGTTAAAGTATCATTATTACAGTCATATAGGTCACATGTTCCATTAGAAACAGGCACAAAACTCTTATTTAGCTGATATTCACTAACGATTGTTGAAAACAGAGATAGTAAAGGAAATTAGGGTGTTCTAATATGTGTTTTACTCAGTTATATTGATTGATTTTACAAGCGTTACAGTGGCGAATGTCCAAAAAATAATAATTTTCACCTCACGTGTACGTCGTTATTGGAATTGTATCTAAAATATGTATCTGAATATTTTTTCTACATTTTCAAAAGTTATGAGTGAGATAAATTAATGTAGTTTTGGAATGGGGGCATTTCTATCAGCCAGAAGTACTACTTCTAGTCACCGAAGTTGATTGAATGGGCAATAATAATAATAATAATAATAATAATAAATAAATAAATAAATAAATAAATAAATAAATAAATAATAGTAATATGGAGCAAGGAGAAACTTTTGTTTTCAAAACGTTTAACTTTTAACTAGTTTTTGTTTAAATGCCCGATTTTTCAAACAAGGCGTGGTCTTTATGACGTCACAAGTGATAAACTTTGGCGCGCTAAATGCTTACGCTTACTGTCGACTGCATTTCCAGATTATGATAATTTAGAAGCGAGTTAAATATTGCGCTCTGCGCTTGCTATCAACCATATCGTTACTACGTGAGTAAAGAAGCAAATTAAATATTCCTCTCTGCGCTAATGGCATCTGTGAATGGCATTTCATCACTTATGATGTCATGTGCAGATGCGTAAAAAGTGAAACTAAGTCTGCGACCGATTGAAATAATTGGTAAAAAATATTCAACTTTGACAAATTATTTTTAAAATGGTCAAATCCTATGTTTTTTAAGCATGCTCATCCAGAAAAAAAAGAAAATACTTTTAAAATTTCGGAAACGACCCCATAGTAGGTGTAAAGTTTGAAAATGTGATTCATTTTTGAAGAAAAAAGTGATATAAAAAGGTTTACTCGTCTATAAATAAAAGAACACCTCGTTATGTGTGTATCGCTACATTGAAGAACTGCACAACAAATATCATTGAAAATCACGGTTTGTTTATATTGGTACCGTAGGTGTTTAGAAACCGAATCGAAGAAAATTCCGACAGTTTTTTTCTGTGCCTTTCTATTTTTTCTTTCTACCAGATTTCGTAGATTTTAGTTATTTACACGTTTTTCAAAAGTATTGTTCGACTGAAATTTTATTTTTCTGCGAAATATTGAGTTGTGGAAATTATGCATCGTTGTTGCCTCGTGCACGAAAATTCAAAGGGTGAACGAAAGTATCGGGTGATCCAAAAGTCAGGACCAACTTTTAAAATGAAACAAATAACGATAAGAAGATACGGTTTGATAAACGGATGAAAAAGAAGTCGGGTTTCCTCTGGCAATGAACCAAATATTGTTCTGTTACCTGCCAACAGATGGCGCTGTCGGATATGTGGTCTAGAATCATGCCCAACAACAAACGATATAAGAAGGAGCAACGGCAGCTGGTCATGATAGTCAAAACTAATATGCATCTAAATGCTGTCTATAGTTGAGAAAGCCCTTTAAGTTGAACTGTATGAAAAGAATTATGGAGAAATAAAAAGCTATAGCGCCACTTGTCGGTCGAAAACAGAACTATTTTTGTGTCGATGCTACACAAAACCCGGCTTTTTTTCCGATTCGTTCAGTGTAAATCGCATCTTTTTCTTTCTTTTTTTTTTTTTTGTCATTCGTTTTCGAATTATTCATTTTTAAAGTTGGTCTTGACTTTTGGATCACCCTGCAGTTCTCTCGAGAGTCGTTGGAACTTTATGATCGAGACTGATACGCCGGATTTGGAAAATTGTGGAAAGAACATTTCGCCTATACACTTATCTCTAAAGAAAATGACGTTAATTCGAGTTCATTCAGAACTCGACGCAAATTGCGGCTAGAAAGGAATCATTTAATCTGAAATTTAAAAACAGTTCCGAATGACGTAACATGAGCTTCATGTGTTTAAAAATAAAATCTGCAAACTCCTTGTACAAATCATTAAAAGATATGTTTTATTATTTACAGAAGAGTCCTTCATCCAGACACTTATCAGCAAACATGCATTTGATACACACTATCAAAACTGAAGAAGACCAATCGGTGTCGTGAGGGACCATAAGGAGAACAGGTGGTATTATTTGGAACCTGATGGTGCAATGGAGGATTAGAAATGTGATTTTGGTGCTTTTTGGTCTGTCACTTGGTTAATCAAGCTAATTAAGGTACCAGCAACTGAAAAATGTTATTTTTTAGGGTGACACGCCCTCTAACGTAACATTTTCAACCAGTTTAATGGTGGCGTTCTGGAGGGCTGTTAGGATGTAGATGTAGATGTTAGTAAAAACATCAGGCACGTTTGTAGTACCATCAAAATATCTTGTAAGTAAAGGCATTTAAGCACGTTTGAGCTTTAAGGCTTTCCAATATTGAAAACAGTTTCGTGAAATCGAAATACGTAAATTAAGTTTAGTATTAGCTAATGGTTTATTTAACCGTAAGAAAGTCTGTTTGTTTCTTCCGCACTTAAAATATGCCTAATAATATTAATGAACATGTTCTTAAGAAGTTAGAGATAATAGTTGATAAAGAAAACTTAGATAATTAAAATGTTTAAATTAGTAAATATTTCTTAATACCAAGTCAACGAACAATAATTGAAATTTTTACAAATGTATTGTGTTTTTAAATACATAACTCCCATATTTTAAAATAATATAGTGTTACCTGTTTACATTGCAGGGGTCCAGTGGAGTTTTCAAAAAATATTTATTACTTATAAATCGGAATTTGTTACTTATTATCTGAAATAAAAATGTTTCTTCATCTGGCTTCTAAATACTCAACGAGAGTAGATACATAACAGAGAAATCACACATTGTTAGTATCTAAAAAATAGTTAAGTAAATTGAAAAAGCTATTTTGGCTGGAAAAATAATATATTATTTCTTTTCTTTTTGTTATGAGTAAATATATTTAAACCTCACGCCTTCCATATCGTATTTTCGATTATTTTCAATTAACGTTGACGCATGGAACAGTCGAACACTGTAAAAAATTTCGGAAACGTTTTTGGATATAAGGGAAAGGTTTACGAAATAGTAAAAAACCTTCATCCAATAGTGAACTTCTTATCTATTCAGAAAGCTTTTTGTTATTTTGATAATCTAGAAGCAGAAGTGTTGACGCAATGCTTCGAAACGCATTTCATCCTTTCAACGAGGGCGCCAATGAGTCAAAAATAACGAGAAAGTGTTTTTTCCTTACCTATGGTTGCTGCAGTCAGAAACTGTTTAGCATTGGATTGCTTGTTATTTCATGTCTAGAGATTAGTAATATGTGTTGAAACTCTTTTTACGCCTTTGCATTTTGAACTGACCTTGATTTAGACGATGTCCGCAGCCATTAAGTTATTTAATAATGCTTTGCTTTTTCACAATTCTCAGTGCTGCCATAATTAGACATATATTGTGTGTTCAAGCGTGAATAGTTTCAACACCGTGTTAATACTTTATAAAACAAAACCGTTTGGATTACTAATCCAGTTGTAATAGAGGAACTTAGATTTTATTCCGCTGATGTTCACTTGTAAATATGAATGAATATTTTAAAACATTTATTACATAAACTTATATTTTTTTGTTGATATGCATTTGATGGGGTTCCAATTGTAACTGCTTTTGGGTTTATCGAATTACTTTAAAGTTATCTTACATACCTATGTGCGCATTGTAGCTATGTACTATTTGCTGCGTAACCATTTGAAACTGATAAATTAAGCAACAGAAAAGTTAGGTTTTATATTTAAAAGCAATCACAGAAAAGTTATTCCGAAATACTAGAAAACGGTTTGGATATGCATACATAGATTCTAAAAAAAAAAGAATAATAATTGCTTAATTCATTAAAAATATGGTAATGCAAATGTTTTCTGGTATTGTAATGCTTCATAAAAACTGCAGAGGGGTCCATCCCCCCTAAGGGTAAGGGCGCACCCCGTTCAATATCGAGGAGACCCCCCCGAAGATCAAAATCCCCCCAGAAATGAGAAAAATATCCCTCAAAACACCCCCATCACCCTATAAAATTCAATGGCGCAGTCTGCTCCATGACCCCCTCCACCTAGGTGGGCACCCCTAAAAAATGTGACAGTATTATTTATCTTTATTTATTATTATTTATTCATTCATTAAAAAATATTTATACCATTAGAAAATAACCCGGTTATCTATTAATAAGCAACATAGTTATGCAATTATAATCATCTGCTTATTCATTTTGTTAAATTAATGTGGTTCACAGTAAAAAATTGCTTTACATTAGTTGTTTCGTAAATAACATTTCTTTTGTGGATATGCTAGTTTAATGTAGAACATTCAGGAGGAATGGAAAAAATGGAACAGCTGCATTTACATGCCGAAATAAAAAGTAATATTATTTCAAGATTGTCCCCTATTGTCATTGTTTTAAAAGTGATCATTTTTTAGTTACTATGTTATTAATATACAATGTACATATGGGGAAAAGACGAGGGGGGTGCCATTGACATTTTCAGGGGGTTCTTTTTTTTTGGGGGGGGGGGGCGCTTCATAGCATTTTATGGGTGCAACCATCACCCTTTTGGTGTGGGGAGGGGAGATTCTCTGATATTTGAAATAGAATAATCATGTTATAGAATTTAGTGTTGTAATAAATAGAATTAATAATGAATTTCGCGCACACTGTAAAAATAAAAAATAAATCAGAAACCTATTTTAATATTGACTTTTATTAAGTATTTATGCTTTTGATGAACTGGAAAAAGGCAAGAAAAGAAGAATCAACCCGAATGGTTCCAGCAGGGGGACTTGGTGTCGTATTTAAATTCATCAAATTCCTTGTTGGTATTTTTCGGTACACTTTGTTCGTCAGAGAAATTGACTTGAGGTAGAACGAATTCTGGAAAGCGAAGGGTAGGTAAGTTCTGTCAAATCTTATATGTTGATAATTTTGTCTCGAAAATGTTAAGAGAAACTGAGCTTTAAGGTTGTTTAACAAACAATCCCATTTTGAGAACGTCATCCATTTCCGACGTCAAGGAAATTGAAGACTTTTACTTATTTTTTGATTAGGAAAGGAACTACTATATTATTTTATAAATTTTCAATAATTTATAACTGTGCATATGTTATGCTTTTAATCGTGCTATTTGTCATTAGAAATTCAGAAGAAAAAAATTACGAATGATTTTAAAATTGCAAGTTTAACACTTTTATTACTATTAGATATGAAAGAATCGAAACTGATATGGTACGCAATATTATAGTTAACATTTATATTTTTAAAAAAATCACTGAAAACAGATTCCGAAACATTCGGAAACGTTTTTGAAAATTGCATGGAGAATTCCGAAATACTTGGAAACGTATTTGAAAGTTCCAGAAAGAGGATTCCGAAATACTCAGAAACGTTTCTGCACATTATAGAAAGAAAATTCCGAATTGCTCAGAAAAGTTTCTGAAAATTTCATGAATGGCAGCTGCCCGATATACTCAGAAACGTTTCTGGATTTTTTTTACAGTGTACATCTTCTTTTCTATTTAGATTTTTCTGCCTTGCATGTTTTCAGGAATTTTTCTTTTGCAACATCAATTGAAATGAATATATTGTTAAAAAGTTCTTTTGGTTTTTAACACATCGAAAAACCGTACATTTACAGTTGCTATTGCTTACAGTGTTAATGAGTGCATTTGTTTATTTGAAATGCAGATTTTAATTCCTTCCCAGGAACTGTGCTGCCATCGAAGGGGGCAATGTGAAAAGTTATGCATATAAATGTTATTTTTGTGCTTTTATGTGTTCAATTTCTGTAATCCTGCTAAATTTGGCGTTAATTTTGTAAATTTCCTGTAGAAACTACCTTACTTTTAAGGCTTCACTTGTATGTTTTTCCCCCTACTTCGCACCTGCTTTAGCATTGGTTTCTATGAACTTGGCGACAAATGGACGAGATAGTTTCCAAGTTGAGAGCATTTTTGGCTTTAAATTTAGCGAGAAACTGCCAAACTTGGCGACATTTTATGCTTATTAATTAACAATGGAATTTACTTGAATATCGCCACATTTTCGTCCAAGAGTTTGTTTCGCTCCGTGCTGCTGAAAACTATCAAATTTACCTTAGTCTTTCAATGTATGTGTCAACAAATACGTGTTTACCGTTGCTTTTCATTTGCTTGGTAGATAATTGAGTATCTGTAATAACCAAATTCTAAATAGTTTAAATACAGTTACTGTGATTTTAAAAAGACCCAGTCATATATTTTCTAGAAAAGATGAACCTGGTGTTAAGGCGGAAATTTAACAATGGCGACCAGGTCCACCACTGAACTTTTAAAAGGGTCATTATTAGTAATTTAAATTATTGCGAAATCTAGATTGCTTACTCCCACCATGTTACGAAAGGTCTGACGTTTCTCAAAATTTGATCATAGATGTCTAAGTGATTGAAATATGCAACGTGGCATTATGAATAATGAAATTCTCAAAAGCACTGGAAAAAAATATCATCTGCTGTTTTCGTATGGACTGTGTATAATTTTAGTGATTATTATTACTATTATGTTTGCTTTCATTTATTATGATTATTGTTTTTATTATTATTGCTAGCTGTATCGCCGTACTTTGCACGATCTACCTCGAAAATAAAAGTTGTGTCCAGTGACTCATGTTCAACAGTCAGGCTTGAGCAAAAAAAAAAGTCTGCAAGATTTTCCGACAGAATGATGACCGAAGTCCCTAAAAATCCCCATTAAAATTGTGCATTAATCCCTAAAATTTGCCACTTGAATAAAAAAAACTTCGTTAATAACGTTAACACTACCATAAAAATTCTAATGAACCCAGGGAGATGTATCTAAAAGGGTCATGAGAACAAAGGCGTGAGTCTCAAAATTGCGTCAACAGACTCTATAGCTTAAGTTTAGTCTCCAAAAAAATCCATAAAACAAACTTAATATTAGGCTCCAAAAAATGGCTCAAATTTAAAACCACCGTATTCATTCAAGATTAGAGATGAAAACGGTCGGGAAAAAACAGGAAAAGTTTGAAAAAAAAAAACGTTTTTTTTCGAAGAAGGTAATTTCCACTCCAAAAAAATTGAAAAAATGAATTTTTATAACTTTTCAGGAAGTTTTGATTGAAATTTTCAGCAAAAAGTGATTAGAAACTTATGTTTAAATTCTGATGCAATTAAATCGCTCCCACTCCCTATCTGTATGCAGGGCCGTCCTAAAAGGGGGCGAGTGGGACAATTGCCCCGGGCGCCACGAAATGAGAGGGCGCCGCATGGCGCCCTCTCATTTTGTGTATCATAGATGCGCAGTCATAAACAGAGAATCATTGCATTAATTCTCTATTTTTTCCTAGTGCACGAAATTATTCCTCTCTCCCAGTTTCCAAAACATTCGTTTCCTTGTGTCATTGAAGCAGAAACAAATTCTGAGAATATAACTGTTTAGAATCAAACAAAAGACCCTCTTCTCAATTCTGCCCCTGCTGCAATGACGCAACCAGAAAAAAAATTAAGTGGGCACATTGAAAAAAAAAAAAAAAAAGATCTGATGGGAAAAGGGGGGGGGGGCGACCGGTCAAAATTTTGAAACTTTTAGTTTTAAAATTGCAATTTTAGACTTTATTTGCAGATGCTACGGGGAAAATGGTATCGGGATCTCCGCGGAAATTTCTAGAAATTGATTCCTTAAAAACTCGATTATAGGCCATGTTTATTGACGTTAGGGTAAGGGATGGAGTTCAGGGACTGTTCCCGGTGGATTAAAAAAAAAAAAAAATAGATTGAAATCATTTAATTCTCCCCACTGCAAGTTTTTGAAATTGAAGTTTCAAAAATACAATTTTAGACAAACTCTTAAGATTTTATAGGAAGGAGGATCTGCTGCTCTTCCCTGGGAAATTTTATAAAACTTTAGTTTAAAAAACTTAAGCAATGTTTTATATTAAGGGACCATTCCACTTACATTTTAGGTAAGGTAGTAAGCTATTTTCATCCATGGAATTTGCCCCAATGTGCTGCAATATGCTTTTATGACGCTTGATAAATTTTATAAAGTGATAAATCTGAAACACCAACTTATCTGCTGCGAAAAGGAGTAAAAATAAGTAGTGTACAAAAGTTCAATACGTTTAGGGGGGAGGAAAAAACTGGGGGGCCGTTTTTGGAAATCTATACATATAATAAAATAAGATGTTTGTGTGTGTGTGTGTGGCGCGCTTCCCGGGAAAACGGCAAGGCCTAGAAAGATGAAATTTGGTATACAGTTGCAGTTTCTGCAGAAGATGTGCACCTCGGGCTTCGATTTTTGAAATTTTAATTATAAAAAAAGTTATTTAATGTTTTATGTGTTTTTTTTTTTTTTTTTTTGCACTTTTTAGTACGTTTTACCTCACAGACCCCGAACCAATCGCACCACACAAATATTTTTTGTACGATAGTGTAGGAAATTTAATTTTAAATATGATGAATGAAAAAATTTTGAAGATAGAGCAGTTTTTCTATTTTTTATGAATTTTTGAAAAAACCTTTAATTTGCATTTTTTGGGGTTTTATTTTTTCTAATATCATCCCTGCGAGAAGTATCAAAGCCTCATTTCTAAAATTTAAGTTGGTAATAGTAAAAACATTTCGCCCTCTTCAGAAGAAAAAAGTTCTTAAAAATACGCAATAGTTTTTTTTACAATTTTTTAAATTCTGAACACATCATGTCTTTCCACGCATCGGTCGAAAAAAAGCGTTCTTCAATCTTTTATGTCTCTGACGTCACTATTTTTTTTTTACCTATATAGATTACTTCTACATTTTATGAAGTGATGACCACGTGTTTTTCCAGCAGCGCTTGCATTTTATCTTTCCTTTTTTTTTTTTTTTTTGGTTTATTTAGGGATTGCATTTATTTCTTTTTCCACCCCCCCCCCCCCGCCCAAGCTGGACGTTTTGCTGCATCTATATTAGGTTAGATTTTATAGTTGTGCGCATTTATTTCAATAAAAACAGCGATATTTTTTTTTCTTTGTCAAACGCTACTTTTTGCACACTACGGGGAATTTTGGAGATAACTTTTCTTTTTGCTCTGCTTAAATAAAAAAAAAGCGGTTTTTTGAGTGATCTTTGTTTTTATTAGGAAATGGGCGGGAGGTTAAAATAAATAGAGATGGATAAGAAAACTAAGAGATAGATCATCGTAAGGGTAGATAGCCGCCGAAGGCGGCAATCTTGGCTTAAAAATGTGAAAGGCACAAAAAAGACAGAGATGGATTGTTTAATACTGCTGTCAAATTTATTTAAACAGCCGCCAAAGGCGGCAAACTTGAAGTAAAAAGGTAAATGACAAGTTAGCCAAACAGCCGCCGTAGGTGGCTGCTTGCAAAGGAAAGCGAATCGCGTAAAAATGCTAACCAGCTGGTCGCCGCAGGCGGCTAGTAATACATATAGCATTAGTGAGTTTTGTTGATGTGCATAACATTTTCAGAAAATATGTACTGAATAAATTAACAAAACACAAAAAGTAATAATATAAGAAGACCTTTAGCAATCAATAAATAAATTGGTTTCAAATTGGTAGCCTTTTGCAGAAATACACAGGTGCAACTGCTTATTCAAATTTTCGTTCAAATGCCGCAAGTTCTTTAATCAATCCTATTCCCAATCAAAGCAATTGATTTAGAGGGTCCAAGCTCATGTGTAGCTTAGGGTTGAACTTTGACTCTAAAACAGGCCATTCAGTGTAATAAATGAAATTGAGGTCTTGCGAGTAGAGTGTCCACTCTAAAGATGATATCATGTCAAAAACAATACGTTTTGCACCACTCTTGTCTTTTTGGCCATATAAACTGGTGTGGAGTCAAATGTCCACTCTACATTGCTGTGCTGAAGTGCTCTTAGGTCCACAGAAGTACAACAGCTTCTAAAATGTCCTTCTGATACAATTTTTGATTCATTTTATGGCCCTCGTTCACAAAAAAACAAAAATTTTTTGTCGCTTGTGCTGAATCCAACACAAACAGAGCCTAACATCGGATTTTGGCGATGTTTAACACTTTCTAAGGTGCTTGGAGTGTCTACAGACTAAATCTCGCTGTTCTGGGGTATGAACTGGTTGAACAGTAAATCAGTGAAAGGTATCTCTTCCAGCGTGGACTTGCGTCCCGTCTCAAACGTTTCTGGCATGATTGGAGTCATAAGGATGCCTGAACTTTTTGGAACTCCTAAAGCTTTTGTTAGAGCTCTTTTTGCACTTAGTCGCACTTATTGGTCGCAAATTCCTTTCCCCCCCTCTCACGAACGACTTCTCTCGTGTAAACCTAAGAATTTCATTGAACTCACTTTTGTATGACCTGACGATTAACTGAAATGTCCACTGTTTGTTTCTGTTCACTTCCTGGATATCGACTATCATTTCCAAGCCTTTTGAAGCGGCATACCGCATGAAATACTGTTTGCCGAGGCACGACAAGCAAACGAACTGTCGTTTTACTTGGTTAAACAACTTTAAAATAGCAAGTCTTTAGCTTAAAATTGTAAGAAAACCGAAAAGCAATACATAAACTAGGAGATATTTGTAAATTATTTTCTAATAAAGAGAGAAGCAAAAATAAATAAAGACAACTTTTAAAATGAAATTTCTTCACTTCCATTCGATGATGCTGTGTCCGAGTTTTTTTTTTTTTTTTTTTTTTTTTTTTTTTGCCGCATCCAAAACTGCCGCTAAAACAAAAGTGGAATCTGCAGTTGAACTCAAGCTGAGTAGAGATATTGTGTTTTAAAGTTAGGTTCTTCAAAATATTTGATTCAGAGATGTCTTTTTTTTTTTTTCAGAATTTTTCAAAAAAAAAAAAATGTTCCTGATCCAATGACCTTTAAACATTAATACGAAACAAAGAACAACTTGGTTATAATAACTCAGCTTTGTTCAAAAGTGCAGGTATGACTACTTTTACTACTATGCTTAGCACGGCCGTGCAGTAAACTGAAACTCTAGTTTAAGTTTTGGTTCAGTTTTAGAAGCCATTACGCAGTTTTGGTTTGTGATTTCTGTTGGAAAGAACAAGAAAAACCAATTTAGTTTTGATTTGGACTTACACTGGATTGGAAAAAAAATCAAAACTCAATTACTTTCATTTTCAGACAGTAAAGTTACATTGCAAGGAAGGAAAATCATACTTATTTTTCTTTAAAACAATATCAATCATTTTGCAGTAAGTTACCGCCCTATAAGCCAGGGTTAAAGCATACATACATAAAATACACCGCCGGCCCTAGCCCTGGCTTAGGGCGACAACTTACTGCAAAATATCTAGCTTTGCCTTCAATCTTTGAGTTGAACCGCGCTATTGCTGTGGTCACTCATGTGCAAATTCTACATTAGCTACCAGTTTGTTGGGCTCTCTTATTGGCTCCTTTAACAGATTTTCCAGCTGCCGCTCAATTAATTCATATTCCGGGCTGATGAGTGCTAAAAAGCTCGAAACTGCAGTCCTCGGATGGATTGACTGAGCTCGTGATGTACCTTACGAATACTATCAATCATGTGGAAAATCAAAAATTACAATTATTAGTTCAAGTTTCAAAGGCAATCTAAAACAGAAAATGTAATTGTTATGATGAGGCACATCTTACTCAATATTATTGGTTGAGCGACGATTTATTTCTGTAGTTTGACCAAGAAAGCTCTCAGTTACAAAACAAGAAGGTTTTTTTTTTTTCTAATTAAAGTTACCTTTATGTATATTTCTGTCAATTAGAAAAAGAGGATGTGCGGATTGCATATATTTTTCAATGGTTGTCCTCTTTATATGCTCCTAGAAACACAGAGCTATTAAGAAACACTATTTTTATTCATAAAAAAAGTCAATTTTTTTATTTTTTCCAATTTTTCCAGAAAAAACCGGTTAAAAAAACGGTTTTTCCACCACTTCAAAACTTCCGGAAATTTTACATCTCTATGCAAGATTGAGCTTTTAAAGCTCAAAGATGATGATGATTATTATTATTGTTATTATTGTTATTGTTGTTATGCTTCTTCTTCCTCTTCTTCATCTAATTATTATTATTATTAGTGTTGTTGGTATAATAATAATAATAACATTATTATTATTATTATTTATTTTTATTATTATTGTGGTTGTCGTTGTTGTTAACGTTACTGTCTATATTATTATTATTGTTGTTGTCATTGTTGTTTTATTATTACTATTGTCATTATCATTGTTATTATTGTGTTCATTATTCTTATTCATGTTGTTGCTGTTATTGTTTATGATGTTGATATAGTTGTCGTTTAAAACTAAAAGTTAAAACTTTCATTTAATTTAAAAGCTGTAATAAATATTAATTGATTATTTTAATTATTTAACTAAATGAAGAACATTTTACCGCACATTTATATAAGATAACAAAGTGCTCAAGATAGAGACTCAAAGCAATTAGTAAATATAAGTTGATAAATAACTACAAAAATGACTAAACATTGGCATACGGCTGCAAACTTACACCTAAAAAGTAAATGCATGTTACTTATAATAAAATGCTTAAAATACTCCTTATCACAAATATTTTTAATGATGTGGAAAATCAGAAGCGTAATTATTCCAGTAACTAATTTCAAAACGTAACAGTCTGTTAGCGGAAGATTCATTAAAAAATCAACCGTGGAGAAAGAAAAAGATTGAAATTTGACATATACTGATGATCAAAAGAGAGTTAGAAGAAAAAAAATTGAAACACTATCAAAATGGAAGTGAGCATGCCGTTAGCACAGGCCTTCTCTAAAGTAATGATACAACCTTCTACGTAACAGGTTGAACATTGTACATAATGATCACTACTTCGCCCTTATCCCAATCTTTTAGACAATTGAAAAGATACATGAGGGAGGGGAGTGAGTCTCTTTTCGTCATTATAGCCCCAACGACAGATGGGACCTTAAAAAAGGAAATGACGAAAAAATAAAAAAATTGAAAAGAATGACGAGAAAGGAAAAAAAAAATGAAGTAGAAGATGCAGTTAAGTACCATAACTTTCGACAAGCAGAGTTAAAAGTATATAAAAGATATACGCAATCATTAAGTAAAGTTGTCTCTGGAGTTTACTTTGTCATTATCTTTTTGTTGAAGTTTGAAAAATAAACCGAGCAAGGGTTGGTGGGAAGTTCACTTGATATTTTCAATCGAAAAAGAGAGGGGTATTCAAGGCCATGTCATAAGGAAACGGCAGTTGTTGTTAATGACTTGTTCGATAAGTGTATGTTGTTGTTGAGAAATAGCTAAGAAAAAAATTATGATGCTGTTTAATAGATTTTGCGTAAAAATTGTGGTAGTTTTTGTTGGGGTTAGGCCTAGGCTTTCAAGTTAACTATTTCTTGTCATTTAAGTTCATGAAAATAACCAAAAATATCTTATTAAAGATCTCTTATCGGCGATATTTAATGGAAAGTTCTTAATTGAGCTCATTACAAAACGTACAATATGAAAACGTCATCAATTAAATATTGTTTTGTTAATGAAATGTAAAAAATGATTTTTAAGTCTAAAAACTTAAAACTCTAGATCTAAGGTTTTAAAATCTTTTTAGAGCGAATCAAGCTTATTTCTAAAAGCTTGGTTCGCACTAAAAAATATGAAAGAGAAATATACGGTTTTTCATTACAAAACTTGCTGTAATTTTTATATCTTCATATTTAGGTTCATTCTAGAGTAGACAGTAAATTTTAAATTTAAAATTTTGAAACGAAGAAATGTTGGCGGTATAGTAAAAGCTATTCGTATAAAACTGTATACCACATTTTTTTCCTCTAAAAATGTTTAATATAAATTTTATTGTTTACTTTAGAATTAACCTAGAAAAAAAGATATTTAAATAAAGTATTTTTCGAACATTGTAACCAAGAAATTATATCCTTATTTTATTTCATGCTTTTTGTGCCAACCAAGCTCATGTTGTCTTTAGATTAGAAATCTTTAGATAGAAATAGAAGTCTTTAGATTTTAAAAACTTTTTTTACATTTTATTTTAAAGTTATTTCGGTATGAAACATGCACATTGAACTATTACCTATCCTTATTTGAAATAAAATTTAAAAAAATTAAAAAGAAACAGATGTTCACTTTTTTTTGATATAAATGTACTGGGAATAAAGAGAGAATATCTAATATTAAACCGTTTCAATTGCTCAAATTACACAAAACTACACTTGTTTAATTTCAGCCTAGAAATTAGTATATTAACTTTATTAAGAACAAGAAAATAACCCGTCATGGTGTGACGGATGCAAATTGTCTTTCGTCAGAGAGATTGGCCGTCAAATTCGACGTGTTCGAATAAATATCTGTACCTGAAAGCTTGACTAATGTCAGTCACATTTTCGCTTCTTTTCAGGAGTGCGTAAAAACGTTTCTTTATTGCATACGAAGGTTGGACTCGCGCTCTTATATCACTGGTAAAAAAATACAAAGTTTTTTAAAATTATTCATTAATATATTATTTTATTTTAACAAAATTACGTTTTTATGGCTTAATGCAGCATTGGAATCATAAAACCATGAGATAAGCAGCTCATCAAACGTTTTACATTTCTGTTTTTTTTTTTTTTTTTTTTTTAGCAATCACGATTGCTTATTGCTTTTATTTGACAGTTTTGAGGACCTATGATTTTATTTTCCCACCAGCACCCTCTTCAGCATCATCGTCGACCGGCTCCTCACGATGCTGCTCCTTTAGCGAAAACAGTCTCCAGGTTGCGTCAATATCCTACACTTACTCGCATACATACACGCACCCTCACACACACACACACACACAAACACATACACACATACGCCTACACACACAAACACATACACACGCATACATACAGACACCTACACATACATACACACCTACACAGAACTACCCACACACTCATGCCTGCACACAGACACAAACACATATGCCTACACACTAGGGTGGTCACAAAAAATCGAATTTTGAATTTCTTCCACGGCACCCCCCTAAATTGTGCCAATGGACTAGAAAATATGATTTGCAAAGTTTCAACTTAATCCGATAATATTAACACGTGCCGCAAAGAGGCTAAAGTTACGAAAAACAGCGATTTTTAGCAAAAAATCGTAGTTTTTCCTCTTTAAAACCAAAACTTTTCATCCTAAAACTTCGTTCTGGTCTCATTTTATAGGAAATTTTATTCTCGTGATGAGATGTTTTATCCATTTTTTTAAATAAAAGTTACAGAATGGTTCTTGGCATTATTCAGGTCAGGTCATGGAAGATATCATGAATGAGGAATTTTCGTGCAAAGACCGAAAAGCATTACAATATTCAATTATTTATTTGCTTTTTGTTGATTTTAATTTATCCATTAAAAAGGCTTCATTTGGACGTATTTTAAAAATTAAATGCAACAAATTGCTGATTTAAAATAAAGGAACTAAGCTGTTTAGAAGAGAAAGCAAAGAGTTTATAAACTACAAAAAAGAAAAAAAAAATCTAATGCATTTTATTACTTATGACATACAATGTAAAGACATACATCATTCTGTTATTACTTTTCATTGACAAATTAAAGTGGTAATGGCTTCGATATGGTAGATTTTGATGAATGTGGAGAAATGTGCCTGCATTCAGACATAACTTGTAATAGAAACAAGTTAGTTAGAAATTAGTTTTACACCACTTTCAGCTGTGACATTGACAGCCCTTAAACTGTTAACTATCTTTTTAGTTTTAATATAATATTGGTTTCTACACTATTCATCAAGATCAGTATTTAAAAACTTTGCATCGATTTCGAATCTCTGTAAAAAAACCTGAATCTCTAAATAGTTGGAGGAGAAATGAAAAAATCTACTTCCTTGTACAATAAACTAAGCTTCTTTCAGATAGAGCTGTGCTTTTGTATCCCTATCATCACAATCATCTTCATTATCTCTTACTTCAGATTTTAATTTTGCAGCCTCCCTTGTTTTCATTTTTTTTTCTTTTTTTTTAAAGTATCACCAAAACAGGGAAATGCAACCTTCTCTGAGTTCAGGACCACAGATGGCTAATTATTTTATGTATTTCTGTGCCTACATCATCTTCATAAAAATTCTAGTATTGAACGAAGGATTTTACCAACTGTAGATCTTGGTTGGCGGCCAAAACTGAAACGCAGACATAAACCATACTTTTCCGTAAATATCCATGATAAACAACCAAATATCTTCAATACCTTTTATCCCTAAATCGATTAAAGAAAGCTAACCCATGAAAAGATATATTTTTAAAGAGTATATGAGGCAGTGAGAAGCAAAGGGATGTAATTGACAGAATTAAAATTTTGGAAATAATCAGTACAAATAATAGGGGAACCTCTACTCTTCTTAGGGGCAACACATGGTACTAGTAGATCTGGTAGGGGCTGTTATATAGCATGATTTAGAAAAAAAGTTCAACTGAAAGCCTAGGATCTGAACTCTAAACGCGTTTTATAAAGAACTTTAAAAAGTCCACGTACATCCCTTTGCTTCTCACTACCTCATATGGCCTTTGTCATAAATCTGATGCGATGAATAGCGCCAGGTATTCGAAAAGTAACATTGTTTGGGGAAAGACTCCCTAAACAAGTTAAGCAAAGTTGAATGAATTGCTTGTTGTCATCCCTAGGCAGCTACTGATTTTATTTCTCAAAAAGAAAGCTTGAAATTTCACCACGATTGCTTATTTTGTTTGTTTTTGTTTGTAATCTTCTATATTTGCTTTGGATATCTTCTTATCTATACCATTCATCCTAAATTCTCGAAAAATATCTGCTTGAGGACTAGTGGACGTACATATTTTGCAAATCAAATCTTCTCTTAAACCAACTTCTAAAATGTGGTAGAGATTTGCTAAATACAGAAACTTTTTCAGTAACAACTGTACTCACAAAATGCAGTTTTGCACTGCAGAAGCCCTAACAAGTCCCCGTCTAAGAACACAGACCACTTTCCTGGGAATCGTAAATTTTCGTTTCTCTAGGGGGTCGAAAGCCCTTACAAGAATGGGATTTTTAAGCTATTGCTTAGCTCTGATCACCAAAGAATAAAGCTACGTTCCGTATTTATGGCCTCTACAGCTAATTTCAAAAGTTTTACACGCAGTTGTTTGTTTGTTTTAGAGACATAACTATTGTACAGTGAAATCCTGTTACAACGAAATTCGAATTACCAGAACATTTATTTGTAACGAGGTTTCAGTAGTAATGAAATTCAAGCAACGTAATAGAAATCAAATCAGGACTGAAAATTTCTTTCGTTAAATCGAATATTTCGTTGTATCGGTATTTGTTGTAACGGGGTTTCACTGTCTACATTTCTGATAATACTGCTGTTTTTGCTCTGGTTACTTAGCATTGTAAGGGGGTTACAACCATTAACTAAAAGAACTAATACAATTTATATTTTAATGATTCATTCTTTTTAAGCGATTTTGAGATTATTAGCTACGACCTGACTTGGAAAATCCTGAATAAGTTTCAATCAATTTTACAAGAATTTAAATGAAATTAGACTTGAAGAGAATAAAATTCCCTATAAAATGAAACCAGAACGAAGTTTCTAGAATTAATAGTTTTGGATGACACAATGACGTAGTTTTTAGAACACAGATGAAAAAATAATTTTTTGCTAAAAATTGCTGTTTTTTGTAACTTTAGCCTCATTGCGGCACGTGTTAATATCATCGAAACGTATGTCTAATATCACGTAGTTTTTAGAACACAGATGAAAAAATAATTTTTTGCTAAAAATTGCTGTTTTTTGTAACTTTAGCCTCATTGCGGCACGTGTTAATATCATCGAAATGACTTGAAACTTTGCAAATGCCATTTTCCAATCTATTGGCATATTTTAGGAGGGTGCTGCAAAAGAGTAGTTGAAAAAAGTTTTTCCCCACGTACCCTGTGACCACCCTACTACACACACATACACATTCGTCCCCCCTTCCCCCCACACACACACCCAAACACTCATACACACAACTACCCACACGCTCATACCTGCACACAGACATAAACACACATGCCTACACACAAATAAACATACCCCCTACACACAAACACACATGCCACCCCCCCCTCCCACACACATAAACACACACGCCTACATACACACACACTCGTGATTGCGAAAAACAATAGTTTGAATTGCGAAACATAATTTGAATTCAAGAGGTTAAAATTCAAATTAATTTTTAGTTTTTTTTCTTTTTTTGAAATTATAATCTTTTATGAGCCGTTGCTATTTCGGCACGAATTCTGTCCAGAGACTCAAAAGGTTTGCCTCGCTAATCATTTTGATTTCATTTCCTTCGTCATCCTGGAGACCATACGTCCCATTGTTACTTCATTTCCTTCGTTATATTTAAGGAAATACGTCCCATTTTGATCGAGACAGTCCCGTTTTTAGGCAACCTGTCCCGTTGTCCCCGCAGATTGTGTCAGGATGGATAAACGTCTCGTTTTCGGAATTCAAACAGCATATTATAGCCAATTGAAAAAATTGATCACAATGATAAAATACATAGCGGCGATCAAATCATTCACATAAGCGAAAAATTAACTGCAACAAATTCAACAAAGTAAGCATAACCACGTTATTAGTAGATCAGTGTGCAGAAGATGGTTATCATATTTGGGAAAAATAACCAATTTGGCTTTTTTTAGATCATACTTGGCAAATTTAAAGAACATCAAACTAGTAATTATTATGTCACCTTAAAAATTTTGTGGGTAATAAATACGGCGAATGTGTTATAAATATTCAAGTATGGTTACACAATTGAAGCTTTTAAAATTATCGGAAAGGGGGGAAGTTCTCACACATGTCAGTTATTTTTGATTAATTTTAAGGAATGTTTCGACTATTTTCAAAACTTTTCATCTGACAACTCTGACCTTAGAGAGGGAAATAGAAAACGCAAAGTGTCAAATTTCTCAGATTAGGTTTAATTATTGGTAGTGTTTGACAAAGTGTATTCTAAAATGAAACGGTGAGAAACAAAGGGATGTAAGTGCCAAGATTAAAAATTTGGAACTAACCAGTACAAACAGAAGGTGAACTTCTCCTCTATCTTGAGGCAAGAGATAGCGCCAGTAACCCTGGTAAATTCTGTTATACAACATGATTTAGAAAACTTCTCAATGAAAGCCTACCTAGGACCGCAACTTTAAACGCGTTTTACTCGAAACTTGAAAATATCCGCCTGCATCCCTTTGTTTCTCACTGCCTCATATGTGTGTCTAATAAAATCTGAGGAACCATTCTTCTTTTTAATTTGTTCATTTCTGTTCTTTGTGATAAGTACAAAAATATTTCGAGGTGAAAAAAAGTTTTTTTTTCACCTCTAAATATTGAGCACACTGTTGCCTAATATTCAAAGGCGTCATGTTTTGAGAAAAGAAAATCTGGTCACCTTAGTCATCCGCCGTCTTTTGAGATAGGATCTTCGTTGGTACTCGTTAGATAATGTTGCAAAATGTAAACAATTTTATGTTTCAAAAGTAAAATATGTATGAAATCGCACTAAAAAGAGTATAATTACGGTAACTGGGTCGTATGAGCGTTTTTTTTTTTTTTTTTTTTTTTTTGTAACGACTAAATTTGTCACTAAAATCTCAGATATCAAGATTTGCTTTTTTACTCTCAATGTAATAAACAAAGTAAAGCCCCCAATTACAGTACCCCATAAGAAAAGGGGACAAACTAATCACCTTGGTAACAACATAGCACTATTTATTAACCCCCCCCCCCCTTCTTTGCAACATTTTCTTTTTCTTTTCTAAATGATTAAGATTTCAAAACTGTGCTAAAAAATTGTTGAGAAGCCTGGTTTTTCGAACATTAATGATATTTTATTTCAAAATTTAGTGTCCAGAAAGTCAAGTAAGATTTCCCTTCCCCCTCGCCAAGATACCAACACATTATTAAAATGTCACAACCCACCAATTTATATAGGACATGGAAATCATTAAAAGGTGCATTTAAATAAAAAAACATTCCCTCAAGAAATTAAGACAAGTTAGTAGTATTAAAAGTTCGATTTAAGTTTACATTAAATTAAGTAATAACATAGATTACACTGAAATGTAACATAATTTTCAAAATAAAGTAAATATCATTAAAAGTTAAATTGAATTTTCCAACTAAATTTTAAAGAATCCGAAAGAAAAAAAAACATTAACAGTTCCATTAAAGTTTGAAATTATTCCCCAAATAAAGTTGAAAATACTGTCAAGTAGCTTAAAAGTCGCCTTAATATGTAAAATAATTTTCTAAGTTCATGTTTTAGCTCTAAAAGCTTCATTAAAATTTAAATAACTTCACATAAAGCAGATCATTAGGTTCATTAAAAGTTGCATTAAATATAACATAATGTTTTAACAAAATCAAACAATATTAAAAGCTGGATTTAAAATTACATCAAAGTGTGCACAAATCTGTGAAGTAAACAGACAACGCTATTAAATGCAATAGAAGTTCAATTAAAACTTAAAATAATCTATTAAAAAAAGTTAATAATATAAAAGCTCCATTCAGAAAACTATATTGTAACTGCAAATTTTACTTGAAACCTTTTGAATTAGTTTTTAAGATTATCTTTAAATCTTAAATTAGAGATCGAATAATAAACCGTTTTAATTAAACCTTAATAACTAAGTTCTTAAACTAATGTAAGTATACCTAAGTATATATTTTTGTAATAATTTAGAGTTTTTAATTAACCTTAATAACTCAGTTCTTAAATTAATGTAAGTATACCTAAGTAGTTTTGAGTCGGTGCCAAACAAGCAAATTAATTATTTTTGTAAAGCGTGAGGCGCAGCGGTGGCGTATGGCGACACGCCCCTTCGCCGGAAAATGCCGAGCGTTCACGAAGTTAAACCCGAACGTCGTCGAGTGGTCTCGAAGAAGCACGTGTTGAGTATTTGGCTGCTACTGAGCTTTTGCCTCATATACAACAGTCAAAATGTTTATATCATTGTTCATCATACTGAAGAAGGATTTCTCATCTTGTTAAAAGCTCAAATAAATGGTTTTGTGGGTCATAGTATTATTCAGCGTAAGTATGGCATAACAACTGTAGCCGTTAATTGCATACATGATCCTGAAGATTTTTCTCACTGGTTGTTTGCCTCTCTCATGCGAGGTCCCAAAGGTTTCAAAGCTCCAACGAGAGGTACTTTTTGTTGTATACGATCTACTAGTATTCATGATTTAATGATGGCGTGTGGAGGGAGCATTTTTTGAAACATTTATGTTTATCGCCGGACATTTCACATTACATTGCTAATTTTATTTGGTTATTTCTTTAAATTTAGGTAATTTAGGGATCTTTGTTTATTTATTGTTTGGCACCGACTCAAAACTACTTAGGTATACTTACATTAATTTAAGAACTGAGTTATTAAGGTTAATTAAAAACTCTAAATTATTACAAAAATATATACTTAGGTATACTTACATCAGTTTAAGAACTTAGTTATTAAGGTTTAATTAAAACGGTTTATTATTTTTTGCTTTTCAGTTTTTTCGGCGGTTCAATTTTTTTGTTAAAAAGTTTTTATTTTATAATTTTTTGTGGCTATAAGCTACTAATGTGGCTATAATCTGTATGCTTATATTTTTGATTACTTTTAAAATAGCTACCTACCTTACTTTAGCTATTAACACACACACACACACACACATATATATATATATATATATATATATATATATATATATATATATATATATATATATATATATATATATATATATATATATATATATATATATATAATCGTATTTTAACAATTATCTGTTGTGTTACATAAATAATTTTTTAAAAGCAGGCTTTATATACTAACATGAGTAGGCCTACAAAAAATGCTGCTCGGATGAGGAAAAGATGTTTAGAAGAATCTATTAATGAGAAAGAAAAAAGGTTGGAAGCAAACAGAAAGACAATTACTTTAACACGTTTCACAGGAGAGTTTAGGTCAGCGCGAGGAAAGACTGTCGAGAATGAGAAGCTACAATAACGATAGGTTATTGCAAGAAGGTGATAAGCAGCGCGCTCGTCGTTTAGAAATGATAAGAGAGCGACTTTCAAATGAGAGTGAAGAGCAACGCGCTCATCGTTTAGATCTGATAAGAGAGCGAGTTTCAAATGAAATTGAGGACGAACGTATGCTGCGTTTGGATGCTGCTCGTAACTGTTCAGCAATGGTGGTACTTCACGAATCTTCCGAGGAGAGAACTAATCGTCCGAGCGCCATGCGACAAGCAGCTCGCGAGCGAAGAAACCAGTGTAATGCAGAAAACTTTAAGAAATCAATTAATGTTTATGCTGACTTGTCGTGTTCAATGTGCAAAAAAAATTTGTATCCTCAGCAACGGAGGAAATTGCAAACTAAAAATTTAGGCTCTATTTTGCCTAACGAACTGGTAGCTTTAGGTAATTTAATTACTTGTTCACGATGCTCAAACAATATTAAAAAACATAAAACTCCACCCCAGGCCTATTGGAACAAAATGTCGGTAGCTGCAATACCTACAGAAATTGATGAGTTATCGGAAATTGAGAAACGTTTTATTTGCAGAGTAGTGCCATTTCTTAAAATAATTTTCATACAAATCCTGTATATAAAAAATGTTTGACGACTGTCACTGAAAACTAACCCTAATCACAAGTACCAGAGATTGAGAGGTCTACACTGCCGTGTGCAGGTAAAGGGCTATAACTGCAATTTTATCTCTTTTTTTTTTTTTTTTTTTTTTTGCATTTTGTCATCATTGTTTGTACGTTAGCTTTGTTGTACAAACTAACTTATTTGGTTTCCGCTAAAAAAAATATAATTCCAACATTTCCCAGTTGATGGTACTGAATCCAGCGCACAATTCTTCAAATATCTCGAAAACTCATTTCTGCAGATACTGTCGTTTACCTGCTCAAGACAGTACACACGAGAGACATACAAGTCTGCATCTCATTCATCGTGAGGTGTTTTTTTTTTTTTTTTGTTATACCAAATTCAGCATCAAAAAATCTTAGAGTGAACTACAAATCGCCCCCCTTTCCCCACCCTTAGGGTAGGATTTTTTCCCTCAAATTTATATAGAAACAACTTCAGGCTATACCTTTTCCAATAAAAAAAAAGAATATACTAAATCGGACTATTCTGTAAAAAGTTATGTGTGGTCATATATAAAAAAATCTGTGAGTGAACAACAAATCTCCCCCTTTTCCCACCCTTAGGGTAGGAATTTTTTCTCCAAATTTATATGAGACCAACTTCAGGGTATAACCTTTCCAATAAAAAAAGAATTATCAAAATCGGGCTATTTTGTAAAAAGTTATGTGTGGTCATACATTAAAAATCTGTGAGTGAACAACAAATCAACCCCCTTTTCCCACCCTTAGGGTCGGAATTTTTTTTCAAAATTTTTATGGGACCACCTTCGGGGTATACCCTTTCCAATAAAAAAGAATTATCAAAATCAGACAGTTCTGTCAAAAGTTATGCGTGGTCATACATTAAAAAAATATATATACGTGTCGAATTGAGAACCTCCTCCGTTTTTTCGTCGGTTAATAATGAAACACGGAAGAAAAAGTACTTACTGCGAAAATAACCCAAAGCAATAATCTAAAATAACTAAAATAACTTCACTTTTTTAATGTATATTTATTAAAATAAGTGAAACTTCAAATATTTTAAAAACTAAATAATGAAACTATAAATAAATCAAACAATAATGATAAAAAATCTTATTAAGTAAAGCACGAAAAAGTTTAAAACATTCCACGATGCAAAATTTCACAAAAGAGGTACCGTTGTTCTAAAAAATTAAAAGACAAAACGCATGTTGCCAATTTTCAAAAATAAAAAAAACAAACTTTGAGAAAATAAAATATAATCCGATGGAGGAAAACAAATACTAATTAGGATTTTGCATAGTTACCTCTGAAGACAATAAAAACAACCAATTCCCAAACAAATAGCAAATCAAAATTGTTGCAGGATTGCCAGAATCGGAATAGAATTCTCCGTCGCCAAGATAAGGCAATGGGTTGCCATGAAAGTATTTATCCCTGTGACGCTGCTATCGTAATTCTATCTATAATCGTCAACGTTGCCAAAAAATATTGTTAAAGTGTGTCATTGCGACTGCAATAAATAATCCAAGGCTGAACTAAACGTTTCTGTTCCAGTAACAGGAGAGTTACTGGATCTAGTTCAGCTCTGAGTAATTCGTAACTCCAATAAACTATAGGGGGCACTGCAGCTACTGTCTAATGGCGGCTGAAAACGGTAAAACGAACATGTGCCGTAACGTAAATAAAGTGCTTTTAAGCTTAATGAATGACAGTAATTTTTGTTCGTGTGTATGATTTTGTTTGTTTTTTATACTTTTGAAATGAATTATTTAAGTCTTGTCCGTATTATGGCCAAGGTAGAAAGAGATGAGAACACGAGAAGTATTACTAAACGCTAGAAATTAATGCAAATCACATTGCAAGATGTTCTCAAGCAGCTGTTTCCACGATGTTCATCAAGTAGTGGACTTCGAACTATATTTTATTTAGTAGTGTTTTTCCGCACATTGGAGACTTTTATGTCTAGTCTGGCGACATATTCGGCATTTGAAGATATTTTTGTGTCATTGTGCACTGGTGGCCAAAAGACTGACAAGAATGACATTTAATTCTGGTAGAAAGTTTATTTCTATAAGAATATGATTGATTATTAAATGAAGAAGAAAATTCTTCGTTTCGTTTGATTGGCGCAAATTGTTTCACATTCGTTGTTGAGTTATTTCTGAAATTGCTGAACCTGTTGATTTTAATTCTCGGCATTTTCATATTTTTCTAATTTCTTAGTTAAATTATTTATTTCTGTAACGCTATGTAAATCTATACTAAAATTATAAAGCTGAAGAGTTTGTTCGTTTGCTTGTTTGAACGCGCTAATCTCTGGGACTATTGATTCGAATTGAAAAATTATTTTTATGTTGAATAGTCCATTTATTGCAAAAGACTATAGGCTATTTTTTTTAAAAGAAATCAGATTGACCAAAATATTTGTAAGTGAAAATTAAATGTTTAATTAATGATTAGTTTATGAATGCCCAATAGACGGCGGGGTGAGTTTAGTTCCATGAATTCGCTGATCCAGTGGGCACTGGTTGATAGCTGCGAGGAACCATGCCGTGCGAATCGCTGTTGTGGGCAGCGAACTCATTTTTGAATGCGTTTTTCCTTTTTTTTTTTTAATTTTTCGGTATTCAAGTACATATTATGATTTTGTAGGATTTTCTATTGGATTTTGTTTTCCTTATTTATTGCTATCATCCACTCTTTTTTGTTCTTATATAAGTAATAATTTGATTTATCGTATTATTCAATTGTGATTGTCCTTTACAACGTTTTTATTATAGTATTGTTTATTAGGCGAAACATTTTAAATTGCAGAAAAAAAAACCACTTCACTCGTTAAAGGGCGCGGTTACGGTAGCGTGGTTGCTTGGCGCGTTAAACGATTAACTATACAGTTGAAGAATTATTTTGAGTTTTAAAGCTACTGCTAATGTTTTTATGTGTTTATAGCGAATAGTTTTCAATTCCAAAGATACTTTAATAGGCTTTTTGAAAAAGTGTGTCCGCAATTTAATTGAAGAAAAACGGTCATTTAACGTCAGAAGGAGTTAGATCAGAACAGATTTTTTTTTTATTCAAAGGACTACCTTTATATTCTTAGCACGGGCATCTCCGTGCGGGTACTGCTAATCATCAATAAAATGCTCTTTTAACTCACCGAATTCTGTAACTTTAATGCCTTTTTGATTCATGCGTCACAGAAGTAGTTGAACTAATAAACGAAATCTCAAAAGATACTTAATGTTCTTTCCTAATACTAAAACACTAAACCTAAACAAATTTTTTGCTAAACTCTTCAGGAAATATTTAAGCTTTTGTGAGTAATAAAACCCTGCTGGCGTGCAATTTCACCGATTAAAATTCTCAGCTTTTATTTTTGTTAATTCACATTCTAAATGTTCTTTTCCTGTTAATCATTTTTCATTCCGTTCTGCGATAATATTTTCAGGAATATTTTTTGCATACTGCCCATTTCATTTAGATGATGTAGTAATATAAAGTTAATAAAATCCGTTATTTTTGAACTAGGCAGAGCTGAAAGTTATAATATTACGATGCAATTAGTCCAAAAAATGGCCTAACCTCAACATCCAAATTAAAAGTTTTCCTAGAACTTTAAATTGTTCTATACCGTCCACACATAATGTTTAGTAAAAAGTTACAACATTTTGAGCGTCGGGGCGGAGGGGAGATAGAAGTTGGGAAATCAGTAGTTTTCATCAGTTTTTCTGAAATATTTAGAAAACTATGCCGTTGAGCACAAAAAGTGCAAAATACAAAATAATCTACATTAAATTACGAACAAAATGGTCCTCTCTATAATCTTGCTGAGTGAACGGTTCCAAAGTTACAAAGGGTGTAATAGTAGAAATGTTTCGTATTTTTTAAAATCTTTTGGAAAAAATATTCAATATTACTAAGGAAACTTAATTTTTTAAGGGATTGTGTTTAGTAAATGCAATTTTGGTTGCGGGTAGTATGTAGTGATAAGCCATTGAAGAAACAACAACCTCACCGCTTCTCAAGGGGCGTTACTTTTTAAGGACAAAGAGGCTTCCACGGCGGTACGGAGAAACTCGAACTTTTTCTGAACAATGCCGCATTAAGAATTAATGTCTTTTCAACATAGATGATTTTAAAATATGAAAATACCACCTGCATAATAGTTATGATTTATAATTATATTATTTTAAACCATATTACTTTTATAAATGCCGCTTTTGGAGGTTTTTCTTTGGAAAATAAGCATATTCGACTGTATATTGCAACCATATTTTATAAAACTTTTTGAAGTTCGTAAACAGAGGTCGATAGTATCACTGATGAGTAAAAATGTAAAAATGTAGAATATTAAATAGAACCTCTTAATTGAAAGAGTCCTCCAGTATTCAGTCCTCTTCAAAAGTAGCACCCTCGTCTTCAAGATCTTTGTATATGATATTAGTGTCCCAGTTATCATATACTAAGACTGAGCAGTTACCACAAGTACTTGAGTAGTTTAGACCATTGTTTTTGCACTCGCAGTTACGGATGCATTCATCCTCGCAAGCTATGAAGGAAAGTTACTTCTGGGGAGCTGCAGAACGTATTGTTGTAATGGTTTATCCCCAGTTTTACCGACATTTCAAATTTCCTCCCCCTTTGGAAGGTGTAATTAAAACTGAAAAACAGGGAGAAGGGGGGGGGGGAATGTTGGCGAAACTGGGGAGTTGTAGGACTGATGACCGTTGTAGTTGGTCTCAGGTGTTCACAAATCTGTTTCTACCCTCACTCGAGCGGATTCTTTTTCTCCCTCAACCACTGCTGGAGCTGGTGGTAGGATCTATATGAATGTGCACCACCATTTTCAATTTGTTTATTGATGGTGTATAAACAGTCAACAAGACTATTAAATTCGTGACACTACCAACTACACAAGCTTCAAGTTCTTTCTTAGCTTTATCAGTCGCTGTTAAAACTATTAATATGACAACGATCAGCGTCATCCAATGCTTGATGAACTATGCACCCACCTCTTTTCAAGTGCATTGTAAGGAGAGAAATAAGGCCCATTTTGTTCCTAGCATTAGATAAACTCATTTTGATTAATAGTTACATGTAGTGAGTCTTCAACTTTCACTGCAATGTTATAGTGGTAGAATGTAACCTGCATAAATGTTTTTCATCTTTTGTGGTTCCTTGCTCGTATCCATCAAAAATAACAGTTGCTGGCCCATAAGGAGCAATTATGTAATCTATGTATTGCTCGCTAATCTGTCTGAAGGTAACACGGCATTGCCAGACAAAACGATGAAGAAGGGGACCTCCATCAATGTTGTAAGACACTTTCTCTAAATCTGGGAGGATTGACGATTCATTTGAATCTGAAACCAAAACGGACACCATTGAAGATTCGTTTCCCTTCTTCATCAAGCCAGATTCGAAATATTCTTGGAGAATGGAAATGTTTCTTGAAGTCTGTCATCACTTCTTATAGTGCACACCATCCGATGTAAGAAAGTATTAGGTTTCACACCTACAGTATTGTTGTTAATTGTCATAGACTTTGTTATAGAGGCTAGAAACTGAACAGATAACTTTCTTTTGAAATGTATCTCATCAAATGTTTTGTTTGATCAAAACACATGGATTTAAAATGTTCAAAAAAACTTTAACTAAAAAAAATAATATAAATCAGTCAAACGTAGCTTTCAAAAAGGTAAGCAGTCGATAGAATTAAAGTCATGCATAAATTTTACTCGAGAAGAAATTAATAAAATCAAACAATTATTCGTCAAATCATTGTGCATTATTGCATATTAACCAAAAATTTTGAGCTGACAACACATTCTAAAACTTAAATATCAATTAAAAAAAAACACTAAATTTTTTTTTTTGCTTGCATTGATTTTTGCATGCACATTTGAAGAGTTTTTATGGGGAAAGGGGGGGGGGGGGTAAAATTTTCTCATAGTTTCCGAAAATTTCACACTGTTTTCTGAAAATGTTACTTGAGTCCACTATAACCTCTGGATCATGTTCTTACATTAGGTCGTTGATTGCCTCCTAAAAAACACCTTTCCAAATATTTCCCCCTAAATTAAGGTGGAAAACCCTTAAGTTGGCAATCTTGGATGATTGCCGGAAAGAAAGGCAACAGATGAGACAGGGTATGAATGGGTGGAGCTCGTGGCTGGAACTGCGTGCAGGTGGTCGACCAGCGACATGCTTGTACTAAATCGGTTCGTGTTCCCAGTATTTTTACGCTTCGCACCCTATGCAGTGCTTCCTATCTTATTATGGACACAGTACGATTGTACTATATTTCTTTTTAATAAAATTGATTAATTTATTCTAATTTTTGCATAGCAGTTATAATTTAATTTCTCCCAAAAAGCTGGAAAAATATGAAAATTTTCTACTTTTACAGCCTCCGTAACTCTGGAACCGTTCACTCAGCAAGACTATGCACAAGACCATTTTGTTCGCAATTTAATGTAGATTATTTTGTATGTAGCACTTTTTGTGCTAAACGGCATAGTTCTCTAAATATTTCAGAAAAACTGATCAAAACTGCTGATTTGCCAACCCCCCCCCCAAACCCGACGCTTAAAATGGTGTAACTTTTTACCAAACAATATGTGGACTGTATAGAACAATCTAGAGTTGAGGGAAAACTTTTACTTTGGATGTTAAAGTTTGAGTCTAATCGCACTGTACTATAATTCTTTAGCTAATATTATTAAATACTCTTTTCAAGCTTTAGATTAAAAAAAATATATAATGTATAAAATTTCACTTAAAACATTATGAATTAAAACCGTTTCTTGATAAAACATAATCTTCTTTCAAAAACTGCTTCGAACAGACGGGAATGTTCTTTTTTTTTTGTCTTGCCGATTTTAAATTTGTTAATCTAGAGTTTTCTTTTGTTTACACGTTCGCAATTACGACAATCGTCTCAATTTTTAGGGGGAAATAATGGAAACTAACATTATTTTTAACAGCTTGAGAATGACATTTGAGGACGGAACATTTTCTGTGGCTGAAAGCAAATTTAGACAGGTCGAATGATGAATCACGTCAGTAAAATACACGTAACAAACTACCTATGTTTTACACCAAAAGGTATGCTTGGAAAGCAAAGTTTAACTTTTTTCGGTAGTTTTGTAAGTCACCGCAAGGTAGCGTATTCGAGCTCTGGAGTTGCGAATCAGATGTATTGTAGCGATCAACTTATTTCTCGCGTGTGATATACTAACTGAATGAATTATGTATTGATTGCTCAGTTGTGAGATTAGTTACAGTCTAACCACAAAATGTATGGAATTGGTAATCGGCCAAGTTAAGGCGATTCCATCTGAATGAGTCTGGCAGGGGAGAAAGGAAAATTACAATGGGATATTAATGCACGGGTCGTTCTATGTCAAGTGATCCGAAGATTTTTCATCACATTTTTGTATTTCTTTGAAATTTGGCTCATCGATTTTACCCTTCAAGGTAATCAAAAGTACAAATTTTTAGATTTTTATCTCTTTATTTTTTTATTTATGAGACTTTGATTTTTGGAAAAACCCTCTTTTTTTAATGATTGCTTGAACATAAAATGCACGATAACTCAGCACCAAATATAGATAGAAAGATTTGGTAAAAAGCATTTTAAAGTACATTAGTTGCTGTTTAATATAATGTGCAACATGACTAATTTTGTAAAAATTTTCATTTTCAAAAATTTAAATTTAAATTTCTCAGAAAACATATAAGGAATTTTTTCAAAAATTCCCAAAATATTTTGTGTATTTTATCTTCATTTGTGCAAAATTTCAAGTTGGGATCTCAATGGGATCATATTTTTATTAATTTTTTAATAAAATTTGCCTTAGGAAAGAATGATATTATCCAGATTCTATTTAGTTAAATATGGGGCTCTCTTACAGGTGATAGTCAAGTGAGTAGTAAGTAAACATGACTATATTTGATATGAGCTGGGATGAACTTGCATATTGGTAATCCCTCCACCCCCCCCCCCCGCGCCACCACTTTTTATTTATTTTTTTTTTCAAAACTGTTTTTAAAATTAAAAAAAAAACAGAACAAAAGCTGGTACATAAGAATAATAATCAAAACAAATGCTGCCAAACATCAGAAGTAACTGATGCTTATAAATGGGGGGAGGAGGGGATCACAAACACTAAACGTTGGGAAAACTTTCACAGACAAAAAGAACCAGGGGTATACTCTAGATACGCCGTATGCTCTCAAACATTTTTTAGACATATTATGTATATGATGCATACACATATTGTGCATAATGGATTATTGGGAGTGTACCCTCAGAAACATTGATGGGAAGATCACTCAATAGAACCACACTCATTTGTAGCTTTTTTTTTTTTTTTTGGTAACTGGAATGGTAGAGTGAGGGGGGGGGGAGCAATCTGGAATGAAGCTTAACAACATGGCTCAAAAGAGCAAAGTTTGTTTGTTAATCGTATTTATGGATGGGGAAAGGAGGGATATACTGCGTCTTGTTTTAAAGAAGAACATTTACCAAATTTAAATAAGTTTATTATTCATTTTTTTTATTTATTTCTTTTTTTACATTTTGAAAACTTAAAAAAAAAATAAATGAATAAAAGTGTGGTGCCGGAGGGGGGAGAGGCTTACCAATCTACAAATTCATGCCAGTTCATTTCAAGCACAGTCATGTTTACTTACTACTCATTTGACAATCATCCTGTAAGAGAATCCCATATTTAACTAAATAGAATCTGAAAAATATCATTATTTCTTTAAATCAAATTTTATTCAAAAATTCATAAACATATGATCCCATTGAGATCCCAGCTTGAAATTTTGCACAAATAAAGATAGAATACACAAAAATGTTTGAGAATTTGAAAAAAAAATCATTATATGTTTTCTAAGAAATTTAAATTTGACATTTAAATAAAAAATTTTAAAAATGAAACTTTTTACAAAATTAGTCATGTTGCATATCATAGTAAACAGCAACGAATGTACTTTAAAATGCTTTTTACCAAATCTTTCTATCTATATTCGGTGCTGAATTATCGTCCATTTTATGTTCAAGCATCCATGAAAAAAAAGAGGGTTTTTTCCAAAAATCAAAGTCTCATAAATTAAAAAAAAGAAAGAAAGAAATGAAATATATTAATAAGGCACTAGTGACAACTATAATGTCACTAGTGCCTTATTAATTTATTGCATTCACCAAGTTTGAAATGAGGGGAAACCGAATTTCTACGAAAACAACAGCAAAAAAATAAAAAAATTTTATTTCGTCCGGAAAGGCAAAAGTGAAATGGTTAGCTCAAAATTATGTTGCAGAAAAGTATACCAATTAGTTTTTGGAGTGAGAACATAGATTGAATATAGTTAAGATTTAAAAAAATTATTGCTATATGGAACAAATTGTCATTTGTACAAAACTGCGTCTAAACAATTAAGAGGCAAAAACGCACATGTGTAACGAACAAACTACCACCCCTGTGAACTAATAGATGCTGTTAATTCCGCTTATAAACCGGATGTTAGCATTTCCATATTATCGGTGGTCAGCTGTGATTGAATGATTAAGCAGATTTACCATTGAAGAACTGGTTGATTGAACAAACGAGACAACAAAACGAGCGATTGATCGAATAATTGATTTACTGATCGATGGAACGTTCAGTTGATTGAAAGAACGTGATTGAATGAGTGTGTGATATTTATACATTTATTGATAGATTGATTTATTAAACGAACGAATAATTTATTTGATGATTCAATTAGTTGAGTTAAAAAGGGATTAATTGATTGAATTTTCAATTCATTAACCATTTATTAGGTTCAGTCATTCATCCCTTCAATCAATCGTATACAATTCATTCCGTTCCTTAATTCTATGACTCAATCATTCATTTTAGAGTCGCGTTAATTCATTCAATTGATTGGATCAACCGATATCGTCCATTGGTCCAATGAAGCTTTCAAGCAGACGGTCAAACAATCAATCAGTTATTAATTCATTGATTCATTTTTATTCACTCTTTCAATAGTTCGTCCTATCAGTCACTCAGTCAATAAATTAATTGTGCAATTAATCAATCAGTCAATACATTCAATGCAATCAATAATTTTTTCATTAATTCAATTGCTTGTTCACTCATTTATTTATTTAATAAATCAACGAGGCAATCAGTGAAACGATCGGTGATTTGCTTATCAATTCTGTCAGTCAATCAATCTCTTTTTAATCCTATGAACCCCTTATTCAATCAATGTGTCATTCAATCAACCAATCATTTCCTCATTTAATCCAAGAAATCCCTTACTCAATCAATGTTTCATTCATTCAAACAATTAATGATTCATTCACTTGGTTTATAGTTCCATGAATCAAAAAAGTCATTCGATCAATTGCTTTTTCATTATACATTTACTTCAATTATAGTTAAAGCGCTGCTACCAGGTGGACTCTGCCACATTTACAGGTATTAGTATATACGTTCTGACTGACGGCTTTCAAAAAATTTTAACAGAAAAACGGTTTAATGTTGAAAAATAATTCTTGAAGAAAACTCAGGTGGGAGAGCATAAATTTTTCCCTCCTACAATTTCTTCGTAGCTCAAAAATTTTCCAACAGATGGCGCTCCAGATAATAAACTCGTAAATCAAAGAAAAATTATGGAAAATTACGACACAATTTTCCGATGTTTTTTTTTTTTTTTACACTACACTATTTCCATATTGATTAATGACTTGTGATCGGAAATCAAAAGTGGATACATTTTCTGGAAAGAATATTTCTTTCGTCTTACATTGGAACGACTTTGCATTCGTCGCTGATTATTTCATCTAGTTTCTCAAGTATTGAATCGGATTTTATTCGATATACCTACTACATCCTTGAAAAACTTCTGATTTAAAACTAGAAATTATTCGAAAAAAATTATTACTTCCACTTGAAGCCACCAAGTTTCTCCAATATTTGTACATGAACCAGAAGAGATCTGCAAATCTACAATTTTTTAAAACCAGGAGTGAACCGACATGTAACTGCATTCGATGGTGGACGCGTTAATAATACTGCAATGCTAATTTATTCATGAAAATTTTGAAAGAATGCCTTTTGCTTTGCTATTAAATGACTTTATTTTAATTTACGAGCTTACTGTCTGCAGCGCCATCCATTAGAAAATTTTGAACTGAAATCGAGATCATGCAGGAGGAAAATCCATGCCTTGTCACGTGAATTTTCTGCAAGAATTGTTTTTTTCAGCTTAACCGTTTTCCTGCTATAATATATTTGAAAACAGTCAGCCTGTTTTAAGACACCTTCTAGGTGTAGCGACCGTAGTTATTGACTTCTACTGCCCTCCTTCCTAATCTGAATTTAATGAGATTCGAAGTATGCATAAAATATTTGTATGCATAAAATATTGTTTCAATTTCACAAGTTGCCTTATATGCTTCATTAAAATTACTCAAAGGAAATTTAGCAAATACGTGAAAGTGAAAAACACTATAATGTGGTTGATATGTGAGGTGGGTGCGTCAAATAAGGCCATGTTGACCATCAAGGCTATTCCCTATATTTTGATGAAGTAGAACAAAAATTCGCTAGATTTTGATTTCATCGTGACTATCACCAGAAAGGCTTTCTGACGATAAAGCGTTATCAACAAGCATTCGCTGTATTCCGTCATTTTATTTTTTCTGTAATTTTATAACCTTGAACAGTAGATTGTAAGGCAGCGGTTCGCCTTATTAAGACACTGGAGTTCCAGGTATAGGTATGATCCTGTGCTACATGTGCTGTATGCTGTACATATATGCACAAACGGTGCGTAAAAGTGACCAAAAAAAGAAAAAAATTTAATTTGAATTTTGACCTCTTGAATTCAAATTATGTTTTTCGCAATCAAGAGTGTGTGTGTATGTAGGCATGTGTGTTTATGTGTGTGTGGGGGGGGGGGTATGTGTGTTCGTGTGTAGGGGGTAGGTGTATGTTTGTGTAGGCATTTGTGTTTGTGTGCAGGTAAGAGTGTGTGGGTAGTTGTGTATATGAGTGTTTGTGTGGGGGAATGTGTATGCGTGTGTAGGCATATGTGTTTGTGTCTGTGTGCAGGCATGAGTGTGATGAGTGTGTGGGTAGTTGTGTGTAGGCGTGTGTGTATGTGTAGGTGTCTGTATGTATGTGTAGGAGTATGTATGTATGCGTGTGTGTGTGTGTGTATGTGTTTGTGTATGTGTGTAGGTGTATGTATGTGTGTGTATGTGTTTGTGTGTGTGTGTGTGTACGTGCATGTATGTATGCATGTAAGGGTAGGATATGGACGCAACCAGGAGACGGTTTTCGCTAGAGGAGCAGCATCGTGAGGAGCCGGTCGACGGTGGTGCTGCGGAGGGAGGCAGGGGGAAAATAAAATCATAGGAATTCAAAACAGTTAGGTGAGAACAATAAGCAATCGTGATTGCTCAAAAAAAAAATCTGAAAATAACGAATTGCACTCTGCGGTAAAAAATATCTTCAAAATACTTCTGAAATAATTCTTGCTGATTCATATGTAAGATGACTCCCTGAATCCAAATATGACCACCCCGTTTTCCCCTTACACGTCCCACTTTTTGGAAATGCTGCCCCCAAATTTTTTCCAGTTTTCGAGAGTTTCATAGTCATTATTTTAATTTGAAGAGAAAGAGAGCGTAAAAATTGGCCATTAACACTCTTCTGAGGGTCTAGAGAGGTGAAACGTTCAAAAGCATGAACATTTAGACCAAGTCGAGAGGCTCATTGGAGTATTCCCCGTCCTAAAAATCATCGAAACCGATATTTTTTCTTCTAAGGGTTTGTTTTACAATTTTTCCAATAGTTTCCGGCATAAAACTACAGTATAGAACTCACACCTGTGAGCCCCAAGTCCGAAAAAAATTTCATTTTGTAAAAAAATAAAAAAATAAATAAATATTTTAAGCATCGCATTTCGTATATTCAGAGTCGCATCGCAAATCTTCAGTAAAAGAACATTTCCATATTATTCAACTTGCATTCTCATATATACTTATGATTAAAAATGAACTTAGGTATGATTATAATGTAGAATTAATGTATGTAAATACTTATATTTCTGAGGATTGCACCGGCTTCATTGTTTATTACTTCTTGATATAGTGCAAAATAATGGTAGCAGTAGTGTACCCCCACAGAAATATAAATATACATTAATGCTATAGTATATGCATGCCTAAGTTCATTTTTAATCATATATTAGTTGAATAATACGGGAAATTTCTTCACTGAAGATCTGCGATCCGACTCTGATGTAAAATACGATGCTTCCGATAGTTTTTTTGCTTTTTCTCTTTTTTTTTTTTTTTTTTTTTAACAACATGGGACTTAGAAGTGAGTACTATACTCTGGTTTTTATGCCGGAAAATAAGTGAAAAAATTTTAAAAACAAACTCACCTAAGAATAAAGATCGGTTTTGGTGATTTTTGAAATATTTTAGGGGGATACTCCTAAAAGTGTCTCGACTTGGTCTAAATGTTCATGCTGTTGAAATTTTGCACCTCTCTAGCCCCTTTAGAAGAAAGTTAATGGCTAATGTAGCGCTACCTTCCCCTGCAAATAAAAATATTGGCTGTGAAAACTGTTGAAAACTGAAAAAAAATGGGGGAGCCATTTCCAAAAAGTTGTACGTGTAGGAGGAAACGGTGGTCATATTTAGATTCAGGGGCCATTTTACATAAGAATATTGGAGCAGGAATTATATCAGAAGCACTTTGAAGGTTTTTTATTTTCTGCACAGTGCTATTAGTGCTTCGAACCTGACTATTGATCTTTCACTTTTCAATTGAAATAAACATGGAGTTTTTTGATACATTAACAAATGTAGTTCAATATGCTTTTACATGGACAATAAAGACTTGACCCCCCCCTACCCTTTTTTTAGTTTTATGGTATTTTCTGCATTTTATTATTATTGAGCAATCACGAATTGCTTATTGTTTTCGTTTGACCTTTAAGTGACGTTCCTATGATTTTATCCCCCCCCCCCCCCACCCCTCACCTTCCTCTGCAGCACCACCGTCGGACTAGCCACTCCCGATGCTGCTCCTCTAGCGAACACCGTCTCCAGGTTGCGCCCATATCCTACACACAGACACGCATACATACACATACGCGCATGCCTACACACACGAATGCGTACACACTGTCCCATACATACGCACACACACGCCTACATACATACATACATACATGCACACGCGCCTACACACAAACGCGCGTGTAGATACAAACACAAGCACACGCCTGCACAAAGACACACACGTCTACATACACACGCACACCGCCTACACAAAGACACACACGCCTACACACGCACACGCCTACAAAGACACACATGCCTACACACACGCGCACACGCCTACACAAAGACACACACGACTGCATACACACACGCTCGTGATTTGCGGAAACATAATTTGAATTTAAAATGCCAAAAAATTGAAATTTTCTTTTACTTTTTTTTTATTTTTTGCTTTTGTCTTCTACCTCGCAGGAGATGACTTTTCCAACACTGTCCTTAATGAGGCCCGTACTTCAAATATGGCTAAAGAGCATTTCTTTCTTAAAACAACCGACAAGAGTAATAGCTAGGGAGCTAACCGATAGAAAAACTGCAAATTATGATAAGAAGATGCCACTTGGTAGGAATGTTGTTTATGACTATAAAATGAAATTAAGACCCAGAGGCATTTTCAAAAACCGTTTGAATCCAAGATGGCGGTTTTTTTTTTTCAAAATCGCTACTCATTTTTAAATATATGTCGTACAAAAGAGTTTTTATATCGAATTATAGGTTTTTTTTAGGTCACATATTTTATTTTGTATGTTGAAAATAAGCTAAATGTTTATTTTAGTGCTTTTTTTTAAAAAGCAATTTTATTACTTACAAAAAAGATTACATGTTTTTCAAACTTCCAGTATAAAAGTAAGAAAAATATTAAATGCAAATATGTACAAAAATATTAGTACTACGTCGTTAGTCAAACACTGCTATTCCTTCTTCGCATTAATTTTTGCATAATAGTGTGCAGGACAGTCCAACACTTCTGCAGCTACACTTGTTGCTGCAGATTTTGCAGTTGCACTTAATGAGCTCAGTACATGAATCAGAAATTTCCAGTAACACCGACCATTTCAGCTTCCAAGATTTGTCATCCATTCGTATTCACTTGGAGATGGTGCACGTATGATATGTTTGTGAGCATGTCCCCAAATGTGTCTACTTGTTGTTGTAAGTTAGCCTTTGTTGGTGACAAACTTTCAAGTGGCCGATTTTTTTGTCATTAACAAATCTTTTCTTGCATCATTTACAGTTACGCTATTACTAGTGGAACAGTACAGTAGTACCTACTACTGAGTACCTTTCAAAAATGTATTTCTCTCGGTATATAACTTTGAGGTTGCGAAATAAATAAAAGCGCCACAGTTGCTTTTTTGAATATTATCCATGCCTTCAAAGTTGATTTTTTGAACCTCCCAGTGAAACTACGAATGCTGTCACAACCTGTAAAGCCATGAAATCCAGGTAAAACCTTTCTTTTCCTTTTTTACCCCAATAACTTCACTTATGTTATGAACCGTAAAGAATTTGTTGTTCTTTCCTGTTCCAAAAGCAATCCAAAGTTTAAACAAACTTAATGTTGACAAGTAAAAAAAAGTGATATTGTTAAAACTAAAACATTTGTATCAACAATGCGAAAGAAAATATTCCGGAAACCGTTTATTATCATGTCTTTGTCTTGAAGATGCAGTATCGTTTTTGAGTATGCTTCCTCTTGACTAGGGCAAGTAACATCAATGAGGGAAGTTTTTGTAGTTCTATGTATTTCCTTGAACATCTTCAACTAAAGTTGTTAGAACTTGCACATTTGTTATGGAGGCGAAAAAAAAAAAGAAAAATTCAACACTAAAAGCCGTGGGACTTTTGGCGGCAGCAAAAGATGAAAAAAAAAAAAAAATACATATAAGGGAATTGATATCACTGTACACAATCACTATTTTCCAAAAATGGATTTCCAAGCTCGTTCAAAGTGCTGTTATAAAGAGCTCTAACCTTAGTATAAATATTAACTTGAAATGAGTGGTACTACTCAAGATGAAGTCGACTATTTTCTTCATGTTTTAGCTAAATATCACACTCAAACTCTTCTATTAATCGGCTTATTTCTGGTCTAGAGACCATCCAACGATTAAGTGCCGATGGATCCGGTATCAATCCTATTGCACCGCCATCCCCTTTAACTATTGCATAATTTTGTACATGTGCTAGGTTTATACTGATAGTATATTAGATTTCCTTATCTCAAACTGTACAGAAATAAATGATCGATGTAGCTTTGGTAGTTCAATCTCTGCATCATAAAGATCTTTTTATATGGATTGACAACCGACGTAATTTAAAGCCACAAACCTCTAAAACATTTGTTGATTACTATGGAAACATATTTAAAGCTTACGTTCGTAAAGATATTGAAACTTTCTAATGCCAGAGAATTGATTTTATTTGGGACAGATATGTTACATCAACCCTTAAAGATAGAGAGAAGTGGGGAGCCAGAATAAGAAGACAAGTGCTTTCACAGGATAGCTTACATAAAAATTGACGAGGGTTTTTAAGAAATTCAAATAACAAAGAAGGGTTCCTTGCTCTGCTAGGTACGTTAGCTGTAAGTGCCATAACAAATGTGCAGGTTCTAACGACTTTAGGTGAAGACGTTCAAGGCCTTATCCAGAAATTTTTTTCGGGAGGGGCCCGGATTAGCACATTGCCCTAACACACACACACACACACACACACACACATATAGTATATATAGACACACCAAACGCATAAAAATGTTAACATAGAAGACTTTTTGTCTCTATTTTTAATGATTCCACTGTTTGGACTGTTGTTATTTTAATTTCTCATTATTTTTCTTATTCACCTTGTAGTGGTAAGGATAACAGGAGAGTGTCCCTTTAAGTCGTATGTAGAAGATCCATAATTTCAAGGGGTTTTTCCCCCGAGAAATTTTCCAAAAAAAAAAAAACTGTATTTTGAAGCCTTATATTAGGTTATTGAGACTACAAAAAAAATGAAAAAAAAATAGGCAAACAAAGTCTTTTAAAAGTCATACATTCTCTTGCAAATTAAGATCAAACAAAATAAAAATTGCTTGTTCGACAAATCATGGAACTTAATGGACAGAGAAGAAAAACAAGAGAGGAGAAAAGAGAAGCACTTCGTCATCTGCTCATATCGGCTTTTAGTGAAGTTTGTTTTTAATCACTCCCCCTACCCCCATTTTTTTTTTCATTAAATGCCCTACAGTATAAAAATTGTGCAAAATTGTTTAAAAGAAACGGTGTAGACATTCGGAAAAAAAGAACGGAAGAGTAATATTCTGGCCATTTGGACAATTCATACTTTATTTTCTTGATAAGATACAAAATTGTAGAACTTTTCAAGAAATTTTAAAAACTTAAATAATTTTCAAAGACTCTCGAACAGTTGAAATTATTTGAAGCTCTTGATTTACACTTTCCAGAAGTTGATTGGACAATCTTACAAAATGATTATAACTTTGTAAGGCACACCCGTTTTAAGTTAAAAATAAATGCAACGAAATATTTCTTGGAACAAACTTTTTTTTTTCAATCACAAGTAGTGCAGAAAATGAAGGAGAATAGAGTAAGTGTAATTTTTTTTCTCATGCTAAAGGTATTAACAGTATGCAGTAGAAGTAAGAAAAAAAGACAAGCAATAACAAAAGAACTTCCATGATACTGAATTCAGCATTAAATAAATGCAAGACAAGAAACATATCAGTCACAAAAATGATCTTGAAAATTATGCTACAAAAACGCGAGAATCGTGATTTTTGCATTTTTTACTCAAGATGTATCAAGGAGCTGAATTTGGCACATCTTGGTAACAAGATACTCGCCTAATCGGAAACTAGGGACCCAGCCTTTGGGGAGTCCCCGGCTTGAAATCAGTACAGTGTAAGTTTTATAGGAGTTTTAGGGGGAGGAGGGCAGGATCGTGCACAGAAGGGGGAAGGGACACCTGTTGGCCCGAGCCCGAGCTTAAATGAGGCCCAATATTTTTAAACCTAGGGTTGAAAATATGGGTAAACAATATGAAGGGAGCCCAAAAAAATGAATTTGTGACAGCGCCAAAATTTCTGCGCACGCCCCTGGAGGAGGAAGTGCACAGAAGTCAGTTTGGTAGACTTGAAAATCTACCGAACTGACAAAGGGCCTGACTTAACCCTGGACTGCCCTGAATTGAATTGGAAAGAGAGCAGGAAGTCCTAATTATAGGTCTAAATTTCAAGTGTGCCTTGCAGCTAATGAGAACTAGAACTGCTTTTTCTGTATTTCTTCAAAATATTATAAATTTTGAATAGTAGCAAAATTAAGAATAAAAAAAACTTTGTCATTTTCCTTTTCTGACATTAAGACTTTTAAAAAAAAAAATCTTCTTCTGTTTTACGGTACAAAACATTTCGGGTTTCCGGGGGGGGGCAGGCCCGTCAGGCCCCCCCCCCCTCTGGATACGGCCCTGAAGACGTTAAAGGAAATAGTGCTGCAAAAAACGTCCCTCATTGATGTTACTTGCCCTGGCCCAGAGGAAACCGACTCAAGAATGATACTGCATTGTCAAGACGAGGTAGAAAGCGGTTTTAGGAATACTGTCATGTGTATTCTTGATACAGATGTCTTAGTCTTAGCAATATCTTACTTTTTTTCCTTGTCAACATTAAATCTGGATGAACTTTGGATTACTTTTGGAACAGGAAACAACAATAAATTCATTACAGTTCATGTCATGAAGCTATTGGAAAAGAAAAGCTTTACCAGGATTTCATGCCTTTATAGGATTTGTGACAGCAGTCCTAACTTCACAGGAAAGTCAAAAAACTCAACTTGGAAGGCATGGATGATATTCAAAGAAGCAACTGTAGCGTTTTTTTTTTTCGTAATCTCAAAGTTCAATACCGAGCGAAATTTTTGGCATTTTTGAAAGGTACGTAGTAGCACTATCGTACTGTTCCACTAGACAAGCATATCATGCGTGCACCATCTCCAAGTGAATGGGGTTGGATGACAAATCTTGGTAGCTAAAGCTGAAATGGTCGGAGTTACCGGAAATTTCTGATTCATGCACTGAGCTCATTAAGTGCACCTGCAAAATCTGCAACAACAAGTGTAGTAGCAGAAGTGTTGGTCTGTCTTGCACACTATTATGTAAAAATTGATGCGAAGAATAGAGCAGTGTTTGACTAACGACATAGTACTAATATTTTTGTACATATTTGCATTTAATATTTTTCTTATTTTTATAATGTTACTTTGAAAAGCTAATAATCTCTTTTGTAAGTAATAAATTATATTTAAAAAAAAAGCACCAAAAGGAACATTTACCTTATTTTTAACATACAAAATGAAATATGTGACCTGAAAAACCTATAATTCGATATAAAAACCTCCTTTGTACGACATATATTAAAAAAACGCTAATATGGGTAGCCATTTTGAAAAACGCCGCCATCTTGGATTTAAACGGTTTTTAAAAGTGCCTCTGGGTCTTAATTTCATTTTATAGTCTTAAACAACATTCCTACAAAGTGGCATCTTCTCATCATAATTTGCAGTTTTCCATTGATTTTTGTCGTTTAGCTCCCCAGCTATAAATAAAACTTTTTCACTTGGAATATTTTTTTTCTCCTATTTTTTATGAGTCGGCTGATAAATGTGTAAATCATACAGGAGCAAGACATTAGCCAAGATCAGTAGCATGACCTTATTTAGCGCACCTACATATTACGATTAAATGCAACGAATTTTTAAATTTCATTGATCATTACTATAGCTAACAAAAATATGAAAATTTGATTAAAACTTAAGGAAAATTATAACTTTTAGAAACACAGAGCAATCAACTTCGGAGGACAGAAATTCGAAAAAGAATAAATTACAAAATATTTTTTTTAAAAATCAAAAATTTACTACAATCCGAAAAATTCAATCTGTCAGAAAAATAAATTAAGCTTATTTATTTACATATTTATTCCAGTATTTTATTAAAACTATACAAAAACCGTCAACGAACGGTCTTGAGTCCTGTACGACTTGACCTCTTTTTCTCTGTCTGCATTTTCTTCTTTTTTCCATTTCATGCAATGTCGACAATATTTTCTTTCATCAATCGTATCTTCCTAAAAAAAAAGCATCTCATCAATGAAACAAAATTATTAAAAAGGCAAAAAAGGCTTAAACTTGTATTCAAAGAAAAATATAGGGGAAGGCTGCGTCAATAAACCACAGAACAGTTTTTGAATTTTTTTGAAAAAAAATCCAGCTCAAATTTCAGTTTAAATACAGGGAAAATTTCTCAGTATATTTCTCTTTTGATAATGATATTCACTTTCATAATAAATATACAATAAAGAATGAACATTTAAAATAAATATCTTAGCATGTGGTCCATTCATGGCTACCGGTTGCTATGAATGGACCATCGAGTTTCCATCGATGGACCATATTCTCAAATTAAAAAATCAATGCGTCACTTACAAATATGTATAACAGATGATCAATAACAATATATAAGGTATAACTAACAATGAGGTATAGAAAAATAGATTTATTTCTAAAATGTTTCATTTTCGGATAAGAGGAACATAAAAAAAAAAAAAAAAAAAAAAACAGAGCTCACACAACTCATACCTATTGTCATCACACCTCAATCACCACTTGATATTTTCCCAACCTGTGCAACACTGTTCTTAGCTAACATCTTCTTAACCTCTTTTGAATTGTTGAGAGTTTTGTTAAATCGATTTTGAAAATTTTCGTTTGACGTAAGATTGTACTTGCTCTTTAAAATGTTATAGAACATTTTTGATCATTTTATTACTGAGACCAGTAGCTTAAGTCTCAAACTACCAAAGACTACAGTATTAACAGACTTTTTGTCTTAATTATATCTGTGGGACATGTTATTTTTCTCAACTTCTTGAAAGGTCAATTCCTCCAACTTTTCGGAAGTGATTCCAAAAACGTCTTCTCTAGTTTCAAAATATGATTCACTACTCATATTCCTATTTCGGGAGGCTTACCTCCTAAATTTTTAATAAGTGACTAAGGTAACAACAAACCAGTTTTTATCTTCCATGCGACTGTTTAAAGTTGCTTTCAAGACTCGACATTGTCAGCAGACTTCGTTAAATTCCATACCACCATTTCAGTAAGCTACTGTAGCACTTTACATGCTCTCACTTGTCCACTGGCCATATTTTACTATTTTTTGTCATTTTTTGGAACAGCAAAAGTATTTGAAACTGTATTATTATGTTTTAAATTTTTAATCAATTCTATAAAAAAATTTGCCTTAAAATTCTAATAAGTATAAGAGTTTTCATGAATTACTGAGATTATTTTTTTTTATTGTCATATTTAGTTTAAAACAATTGAGCAATTTCCAAAGAGGTGATTGAGCTGAAGTTACAGCAATATTTGAGATTTTCCATGAATGAAACACTTTGTCAGGTGGTCCATTCATGGAAACACCTAGTGGTCCAATGATAACAACTACGTCATTTTGGATATAGTTATAGGTGTTACTGCTGTGACGAATCATGATGAAACATGAAGTATGGGGAATTGTACTTGAAAACGCACTATTTTAATTCAATGTTCACGTTTAGATAATCATTGATATTCAAAGCATGTTATAACTAAATGAAAATCTCAATAACTAGTAGGATAATGGTAGAAATCTTTTCTGACCGATTAACAATATGATTAAAAGATTTTAGCTACTTGACGACTCTGCAGTATACTGTTTTCAGGCAAAGGAAGGTACTAAAACTTATTACTCGTCTGCAAAAACTCTGATAAGGGAAACATCTTCTCGGTCTAGTCATGGAACCGGTTCATTGACGGCAATCTTCCCATATGTATCAAGGAGATGAATTAAATACAAAGATTTGTGGAATTGTATAGCTATATTAATACTACACAAGCATTTGCCTACAAACGTTCTCACATAACTGTCACTACTTTTGTAAAACATTATTTCCAATTTGTAGTGTTAAATGATATTTAAATTTAGAATAATTGAAAAAAAAATTGTTTCTTCATTTATACATTTAAAATTAATCTGAATAAAATTACAGAATCCAGACAGAAATACCGAATGCTTGGTTATGACACCCAGAACCGCCAGTTTTCTCTTTGCTGTGGACACATCAGTCTGGAATAGTCAATAACCAAGCTGGAAGCAGATGTTCTCTCAATGAAGCTGAGCTTAAATGCAAACGGGTAACTAACATTAATTTAGCATGAGAGAAAGCGTTCGAAAGCAGTTCTGCGGTTCAATTCGAAATTCAAGATTAAGCATAGTTAATAAGCATCAAGTTACCGCCCTTAAGCCAGAGCTAAGGCAGAGCTAAATGCAAAATACCGACATCTCGATTATGACATCTAGAGCCGGCCGTTTTCTCCTTGCTATGGACTCATCAGTGTGTAATAGTCAATAACAAAACGCGGGAAGTCATTTGGCATAATTTACCGAATACTGATTCGATGAATTATGCTAAATAGCTCCTCCCTTGTCAAGACTTCACTGTTACGATTTAACTGTCTGCTTGTTAGAGGACATTCATCTGAAAAACATATGAAGGATGTCTTTCATCACACACTGAAACTTGCTTAATTTGACGTCTTTTCTTAAAATTACCAGGGAATAGTGCAATAATAAAAAAAGTTGAAATAGGTTATCAATCGAGATAGCATATTTAGACACGTTTTTGACGCAAAAAATATTTGCTCTCATGCCCCCGTTATCGGGAAATAAAATCGTAACGTCAGCTGAAATTTTAGGAAATGTGCCAAATTTAAAGATTTTGCGAGAAATTGAGCGCAATGCACGATTTCACTGTCTGCTTGTTAGAGGATATTCATCTTTCATCACACTTTAAAACGCGCTTTTAATTTGACTTCTTTTCTTAAAATTTTGGAAAATTTTAAGACCTTATATTTCGATAGAGCGAGGTCATGAAGACAAAATTTCTATGCATCCAGAGATATATTTTCCTTGATCTTTTAATTACTACTAATTTAAAAAAAAAATATTATTACACTGTCGCAGGAGTTTCCAATCTTGGTGTCGTAGTATCATGAGATGTCGCAAAGAGAGGTAAGGGGTGCTGCGAAATATATTATATCAAAACAAGTGCACGAAGGAGATGTACTAGAGGGAGAGTGGGGGAGTTGTGACTCTCGTATGGTTTCCTAATTATTTATTTATCTTTTTTTTATATTTATTTATAATATTATTTATGTTTATTATATATATATATATATATATATATATATATATATATATATATATATATATATATATATATATATATATATATATATATATATATATATATATATATATATATATATATATATGTGTATGTGTGTGTGTGTATATGTAGAATTTATATATAATACTATATATATATTATTATTATATTATAGCTTATATAAGAAGGCAGTGAGAAGCAAAGAGAGATTTTCAAGTTTTGAGTAAAACGTGCTTAAAGATAAGGTAATAGGTAGGCTTTCATTAAAAAGTTATTTTTCAAATCATGCTCTATATCAGCACCTACCAGAGTTACTAGGACTACTTGCCCCAAGACAGAAGAGAGGTTAACCTACCATTTGTACTGGTTATCTCCAAATTTTTAATTTCGCCCTTTGCTTCTCACTGCCTCATATGTCTCTGCTGTTTGGATATTCCAATTTTATATAGTAGAACCTCTCAATAAGAGATACTAAGAGGACTGGATTTTTGCCTTTTAAATAGAGTTGTCACTTGTTCAGCGGTAGGGGAAGGTTGCCGTCAATGAACTACATAACAGTTTTCGATTTTTTTAGAAATGAAATTTATCTAAAATTTTTCTTTGATTATAGGAACAACTACTCAGTATATTTCTCTTTTAATAGTAATTTTCATTTTTATGATAGTTATACAAAATAAAAAATAAAATAAAAAATAAATATTTTAGCTTGTGGTCTATTGATGGCAACCGGTTGCTGTGAATGGACCATCAAGTTTCCATCAATGGACCACACTTTCAAATTAGAAAATTTATGCTTAAATTACAAATATTTATTACAGGAGATCAATAAACACTTATCGAAAAAGGAAATTTTTTTTTCTGAAATTATTTTTTCGGATATGATGAACATAAGAAACTTCTAGCACTCACACAACACACAGCTGTTGTCATCACACCTCGTTCATCACTTGATATTTTCCCAACCTCTGCCGCACCATTCTTAGCTGATACCTGTTTGGCCTCTTTTGAACTGTTGAAAGTTTGGTTTCACCCTTTTTGAAAAATTTTCTTCGACATAAGATTGTACTTGTCTACAAGGCTCTATAAAAGTTCAAAGAAATTATTGATCATTTCCTTACTCAAACCAGAAGCTTAAGTGACAGACAACCGGAGAATAGTAGTCTCAACAGATTTTTTTGCCTTAATTAAATTTGTGGGGCATGTTATTTCTCTCAGTCTCCTTAAAAGCCAATCCCCCCAATTTTTCGGAAGCGATACCAAAAACGTCTCCTCCAGTTTCAAAATGTGATTCAATAATCATATTCCTATTTCGAATGGCTTACCTCCCAAACTTCTTATAAGTGCCTAAGGTGACAGCAAACTGGATTTTATCTTACACGGGACTCTTTAAAGTTGCTTTCGGGACTCTATATTGTCGGCAGACTTCGTTAAATGAAAATAATGAAAATAAGTAATAATGTTTTATAAAAGTTGAAAAAATATAGCCAACTATTTCAATGACTTCTTTCATATGTTTCTCTCTCATCCCATTTATGTCATGATTTTTCCATTTCAACCTGTTGGACAAAGAAAAACACCGTCAGTATTTTATTTTAGTGCCAGTAACTTTGTCCGATACAAACTGAAATTGGTTTGTCCGATACAACCCGACTGTAAAGCTACAGTTGTTTAACTACCACTAGGTTAAACTAGACACTTTTATAGCTCATAATACTTAGATTAATATACTATCATTCTGAAGGTATAACAATGAAACAATATAACTTACTCTATGTGTAAATATGTGCCCCAGAAGTTAAGTTCGTGCACTGCAATTCTCTCAACAAGCAAGAAACTAGCTTTGCACACCAGAACGAACGGTTCATTTGAACCAATATGGCGTCTGTGGCTTTCTTTTCCAATACAGCACACTATGTTGACCCAGTTCGTGTTGCCCCTGGCGGCGGAATTAAGAAGCAGTCCTTGTCCGATACTACCCGCTATCCGATACTAAACGACCTTTCCCTACTGTTTTGCCGATTCGTAATGAAACATGAAATATATGGAAATGTATTTGAAAATGCTCTTTTTTAAGTCATTGTTCACGTTTAATTTTTCAGTGATATTCAAAGCATGTTTTAACTAAATGAAAATCTCAATAATTAGTAAGAGAAAAGTATAATTATTTTCTGAGCTTTTAACAATATGATAAAATAATTCTATTTCCTTCACGACTTTGAAATAGACTGTTTACAGACAAAGGAAGGTACTAAAACTGATTCCGCGTCTGCAAACTCTGGTACGGGAAATATCTTTGCAGTTCTGTCATGGGAACTGTTCCATTGACAGCGAACTTCCCTGTATGAATTAATACACTCTGTGTACTTAGTATAATACCATAACATAACCAAAAACTATTAACATTTAAAGATGAAACACTAAAAATATGTTATGTATGCTAAATAAAATACAATTATTCAAAGTCAGAGAAATATTTGAAAATTGAAATTTAATAAAAAATTAAGTGGAACTATAAAATAAATATCAATTAAAAATTTAGTTAGTTATTTATGGAAATAATTTTGAAGTATAATTTGTTTCATAGATTTACTTCACGTCATATAATTTACAATTCAATGTAACGTAAATAGCAGTATGAATACATTTCAATTTACTATTAAAAGTTTGTCACGGGCCGTGGACTATACGTCGCAGCTGAACACAAATGAATAAATTGCTCGGAGAGAAAACCATGAATATAAATATCGTCAAGAATTTTAAAACACATATTTGCTACTTAGCATGTTAATGTCAAGGATAGTTTTACCACTTAATTTTTAGACAAAAAAAGAACCTTTGTTCCAATAATTTCAATTCATGTTTATTTATTTCTTATTCATCAATACGTAAATTACTACAAATTTTCTGTATGACTGTCCCTTAGATAGAGTGTCCCTTAATCAGAGGCAGTGGTTGGAAGTAGCGCGCTACAAGTAGCGACGCTAATGTAGTAGCTACATTTTTTAGTACTTTGTAGTTTAGCGCATTACTTTTTTTTAAAAAAGTAGTGTAGTGAGTAGTTCGATACAAAAAAAAATAGTAGTTTGTAGCGACTTCTGGAAGAAACTACTTTTCAGTAAACTTTAAAAAAAAAAATCGAAGTTCAAAGTTCAAACGAATTTGACTGGCGCAAATTTTACACTAGTACAACAGCGGATGCAATTAGGAATAGGACTTATAATACGCGACTGACCTCGGTCATATCGTTTTGACGCCATTCGTTCCATCTGTTTGACGCCATTAGTATTAGTGTGTTTGCCATCGTAATTCTCATATTTCGCAAACATTTGCATTGAATAGAGCTGGAATTAAAAAGTGAAGTATATGAATTAGCGATAACCGCCAATTTAGTAACTCGTTTGTTTTTCTGGCTCCCGAGAATGTCCCGTGGATGAACATTTTAGATTTCATAGAGATTATTGTTTCAATACTGTAAATGCACTTATTTTCGTAAAAATGAAGACATCGGTAATTTTGCGAGTTAAAATTTCATGAATTTTATATAAACAGACGAAAGTTGAAACTAGTATGTTGTGACTATCATGAAACTTTCTTCTATATTTTTCTTTTCTTTTTCTGATCCCTCCCCATGCTTGACGCAATATTCCCAACAAAAACAAAATTACACATGCAAAAACTTGACGACCATCCCAATGTCTGAATTATTGCAAAAGCAAAGCAAAGAGCGAAAATTTAAAGTTATTTTAAAAGCCTTGCTTGAATTAATTACAAATATTTTATTTGTTAACAAACATAAGATGGCAACAGTTAAAAATTTTAAATCATTGAGATAATATTTCTGATCATTTCCTTACAATTAAAATCACGAGAAATACGCAAACGACAATCTATTACGATTTATCTTTCTTATTGTTGTATTTATAAAGCTATTTTTATTCGAACCCCCCCCCCCCCCAACATCTTGGAGCGATTGGTGTCAAAATTGAACCAAAGCCTGTTTACATATGGATTCACATATATTCCAAATTTCAACCAGAACGTAGCATTACTTCTTGAGATAGAGCACTCACAATGGAAAAAAAGAACGGGCGATTGCGCTACCCCTTTTTTAGCTGTTGACACCAAAATAAAATCAGCTTTTATACCCACTAAGGGCTACTTGCCGATAATTTTTTTTTTCATTCCGTTCATTATTTCTTGAGATACAGCAGTCACAATCGACGACAAAAAACGTTCTATAGCCCAACCCCCGTTTGAGTTATTGACACCAAAATTGAATCAGCACCTGTTCCTGTTACTGGCAACATATGGACCAAAATTTGTTTGATTCCGCCAGTTACTTCCTGAGGAATAGCAATCACGCGTAACTCAAAAAACGTCCCATCGCTCCACCCCCCTTTAGGAATTCGCGCCAAAAATCAATGGGCCCAAGTTCACATAGGTGCACATATGTATACCAAATTTCGTTCGATTTCATGTGGTAGTTTTTGCTGTAGAGCGGCCACAAAAAACTGGTCACACACAGACGTGACACATACACACACACACATACACACACACAGACAGACAGACATTTTCCAAAAATAGTCGAAATGGACTCAGCACACCTCAAAACGTTCGAATCCGTCAAAATTCGAAATTCGAAAATTTGCACGAATCCATTACCTTCTTCTATATATTAGATATAGAAGAAAGTAAAAATAAATATTTCGCGAGCTTTAAATTTTTGTGATTACGACGAGCACACGAAAATCGTGAAAATTTAAGTCTAGCAAAAATAAGCGCTTTCACAGTATTCATCAAGTAAAGAAGTGTACATGTTATAGAAGAGGATGAAATTGATCTGCCCTGGCCGGGGTTTACAATAAATACGAGCATTACAGTGTATATATAAAGTCCATAAAATCCATTATAATATATAAAAGTATGATAATGGACATTTTTTGAAAGGAAAAATAAATAATAGATATTTCATAGTAATATTCCATCTTCAGATGAGCTAATTTATCAATTTAAACTTTGTTTCGTTCCGTCCTCTTACGGTTTGTGTGTGTGTGTGTGTGTGTATTAGGGTGTCTTGAAAAAATCAAAAGCAGATTTTTCAAGTCGCACAAGTTCTTATACGTCCTTTATATCTTTTTCTTTTACGTCAAAAAAAAATTTTTTTTTAACGACTCCACCTCTGCCCCGAATGGTAACAAGACCTTTTCGGTTCATCAAAATAATTGTAAAAAAAGTTTCATATAATTTGAAGAGCAAATCAGTGCCGACTTCCGTTTGAAAGTGTGAACCAGCACTTGTGTATTACTAGGCAAATAAAAATATTAAAAAAAACTTTTTTTAGAAACTAGAAATTTCTGTTGATAAAACATTACCCCTATATCCCACGTGCACCACAAAGGCATTTATTCAAATTAAAAAACATTTAGGTATCCCACACTTGGTCTAAAATTTTTACTTTTCTTCCAAAAATTGATTTCTTTCAATACATATTTTTAAAAATGTAAGGTAAATTTTACGAAACTATCAATCTGAAAAATACAAGCAGTGAAGTAGATAATTAGCGTTAAATAGAAATGATTGCTCTCTTGCAATATTTAAGTCTTCCACATAGTATTCAAAGATACGGATTTTTTCAAGGTTAAGTTGAATTTTTTATTTTAAATGTATTATTTTCTATTTTTTCATTTGCAAACGCAGATGTTGATCTAAAATGTGTTCGCAAATAGTTTTTTATATTGGTACTTTATTTAAATTTATACGTAACTTTTTAAAAAATTAAATAGGAAAAAACTTTTTTTTTTTTTTTGAAGAAAATTATAAGTTTGAGGCCAAGTGTGGGATATCTAAATGTTTAAAAAATATATTTTTGTGGGATGTGTAGTAAAGGAGTAACGTTTTATTCACAGACAATTCGAATTTCTAAAAAACGTTTTTTTTCTTCTTTCGATTTGGCCTCCTATTTAAGCTATGGTTTACACTTTCAGACGTAAGTCGACACGCGTTGCCTTTGTTCAAATTGTTTGTAACTTTTTTTCACAATTGTTTTGGCATAAGAGGAAAAATATAAGAGGGTATGCGACTTGGAGAATCGACTTTCATTTAGGAAGACCCTAGTCTGTATGCTTATTTTACTTATTTTTTTAAAAGTAGCGAAGTAGCGACTACATTTCAAAAGTAGTTTGTAGTTGCTACATTTTTTAAAAAATGTAGTTGCAGTTGTGGTTAACTACATTTGTAACAAAGTAGTCGTAGTTGTAGTTCGCTACAAAAAAAAATGTAGTTTTTCCAACCACTGGACATGGAGGTCACAATTCAAAGGGATTAGGACCAGAAAAAGTGTCCCTTAAATAAGGATGTCCCTTTTTCAGAGGTGTACCGTAAATACGGTATTTCTTAAGAGTCATAAATAGTTGACGTCACGAATCCTTATTTAATTTGAGTAGAACATAAATTCTTGTATCTCTCACATACAATGAATTTTACCAGCTTAATGATCAGAAAGAAAGCACACTTTACAAAACCTTAACTCATTCCGTTAATATCACGATTGCGTGATTGAATCCCTTTTCGGCTAATATAGTTTAGATAAGACTATAAGAATCATCAACATAATCCTGACTTCCCTGATTTTACGAAAAACAAGGAAATTAGTTTAAGAAGGAACGGGCTATTAACCCATTACCCCAACCAAATACACAAAAAATATTCCCAGGAGCCCCGAGTAAATATGAATAATGTATTCCTGTTTGAGAGACAGAGACTGCGTGTGGGTTTGTTAATGATATTTGGGGTAGGATGCAAGGTTTAAAAAAGGATTCGTGATTGCGGCAAGAAGCGTGATTGTTTAACTTTTAATGGGACTTCTTATGATTTTGATGATGTGAGGTTACACTGCTTTGTGCTCTGTTTTTCATTTATGCTCAAGCTTTCTTTTTAATGGTCTATTAGTGGAGATGTTAGTGGCGTCTCACTTAGTTGCTTCTTTCGCTTGATGGTTCCTCACGCGAGGCACATTTCCTTTCTTCCGGATTTGTTTTGTTTTTTTGGGCGAAAGGTGGTAAATAGGCGCGTGCTGAGCACCAAATTTGCCGGAACGGGACTCATTTGTTAAAAGCGGGATGAAAGATCGCATTTTCTCTGCTGCGAGAAATGTTTGTCTCTTGATGGCTTAAGCACAAACTTGTTTTCCTTCATTTGTTTTTCACTTTAAAACCGCTGTTTTTTTAACACAGAGTCAAGGTGTGCACAGAAATTTTGGATCCAGTCACAAATTACTTTTACGAGCCCCCCTTCATACTGTTTACCCCTACTCCCTACATATATTTTACGCGGGGGACCCCAGGGGAAATTTATTTAAAAAAAAAAAAAAACATATATTTCGCCCCTCATTTTAAAAATTTTAAGCCCCCTTCAGTTTCAGGCCCGGGCCAACAGGTGTCCTTTCTCCACCTCCCCCCTGTGCACGCCACTGCACGTATTAGGTCACTGGGGTATGTTTAAAACTAGTTCAGTATGAAAAGAAAAATCAAAGCTTAATTAATATTTATCCACAAGAGATTTAATGAGTTTTCGGTGTTTGGCGAATCCGTTTCGTCTTAAGAGAGTGCTCATTTCTCAAAGCATACGTAAAGCATGGGCATTATAGTGCTTAGTGCTTGTTTTTAAAAACGTACGTACATTTTTCCTTTCTTTTTTAGTTTTGACTCTTTATGACTTTGTTGATGTGAGGATTTGAAAATAAAATTGTGCGTACATTTTAATACATATTCCGGCCCTCCAATGCAAGCATCCTTTTTCAACGAAAAATTCGAAAAATGAAGCATACACATATGAGGCAGGCAGAAGCAAAGGGTAAATGCCAAAAATAAAATATTTGGAGATAACCAGTACAAATGGAAGGGGTGAACTGCTCCTCTGTTTTGGTGCAAGGGCTATTACTAGTAGCCCTAGTAGTAGTATGATTTAGAAAAACTTTTGAATGAAAGCCTACCTAGAGGAAAGGAACTTTAAAAGTCTTTTATTCAAAACTTGGAACTGCCCAAAGCATCTCTTTGCTTCCCACTGCCTCATATGTACAAATTACATTTTCGGGTTTGTAACATAATACTGTGTCAGTTTAAACTGTACGGTAACTGTATCATTTGAAAAAAATATTTTTCCCAAAGATATAACTGTGCTCACTGTCAAATTTTTAAGTTTCATAGCATGTTCTGCTCACTGTACTGACAAGAAAAATCTTATAGGACTTCGAAGTACATACTAGAATGTTTCATTATGTAAAGATTATTCTTCTTTTATGTTGCTTTTAACTTCATACAGAATATGATAATTTATTTTTAAATTATATCAAACTTCACTTTTTTAAAATTAAAATATTTTGCTTTTTCATTTCAAAAAAGTATTATTCGACAATAAATTGTTGACCAACTATTAAGTGACAAAAAATTTAAAAAATGAAAATAATGAAAATAAATAAGTATATATATATATATATATATATATATATATATATATATATATATATATATATATATATATATATATATATATATATATATATATATATATATATATATATATATATATATATATATATATATATATATTTATATATATATATATATATATATATATATATATATATATATATATATATATATATATATATATATATATATATATATATATATATATATATATATATATATATATATATATATAAGAAACAGTTAAGAAATATTATTTTTGCAGTGAATTTCAGTTATTTTTTAGGTCAGCCGAACTAGGAATGATAAAACAAAAAATGGCTTTATATAGAAAATTTTTTTTACCCCTTTAATCTACTCATAAATTGCAAAATTGTATAAAAATTGAAATTAGGATAAAAATAGTTAATTCTTCATTTTTGTCTTGCAGTGAAATATTTTTCATTTTTTAATGTTAATCCTTTTTCAGAAATTAATATTTTATCGTGACATGCAATTAAGTCGAAAATTCAAAATATGAAATTTTAAAATCGAAATATAGTTATATTTTTATACTTTATTTGAAAGCAGCAAAAATATTCTTACAGAAAGCCTAAAAAATAAATTATTTTCAGTATTTGAATTCGTATAATAGTAAAAGACCATAATAGTTACCACATTTTTAGAAATAAAGTCCATAGAATAGAAATATTATAAAATTTCAAGTCGTAAAATCATAGCTAGAAACCGCTATTAGATGGCGCTGCTTGCACGCGTTCGAAATGAGGTTTTTGTCGGTCTTGTCACAGTTTTCTGATAATTTTTAATTTGATAACTTGCTTTCATTTTGGTGTAGTTAGCAAAGGCATTAAGACATTATTGTTTTTCTTTCTTTTATTTTTTTGCCTCTTATTCAAGAAGTGATAATTATAATTGTTGTTGTTTTTTTTACATTTTTTTTCAAAATAGATCTTCATTAAAGCATACACTTGTTTCATTCTGTTTCATGCTTTATAAAAATGCTAAAGGGGGAAGGGGAAGAGGTGCTCAACTAGGGGGGGGGGGGCATATCAGAGTGCCATTGAAATTTTCAGGGGGGGGCTGAGGGAGCTTTTTCTCTTGTTTGTGGGGGACTCTTGCTCTTTGGGGGAGGTGAGTCTTCGAGGCATTTGGGGGGGGGGGGGCGTGCGCCCGTGTTCTATGGCGATGGGAGCCTCTGAGGAGGGAGTTATTCCTAAACTTTTCTGAGTATTCTTTTTCCATGCACAGATTTCACGGATTTTCGGAACACGTTGAACTTGTACTTTTGAAATATTTTTTGCTTATGTTCTTAAGTAGGGTGCCCACCTAGGTCGGGTCATGGCGTAGGCTGCGTCATTAAAATTTTTAGGGGGTGTTTTTGAGGGGTATTTTTCTCATTTGGGGAGGGGGATCTTGCTTTTTGGGGGTGGGGCCTTGGTGATATTGGGGAGGGGAACGCCCTTGCCCTTAGTGGGGGGGGGGCGCCCCTGTCTTAAGAACAAAAACTTATTTACCACAGAAAAAAAAATCAAGCTATATTTGATTGATTGAAACTTTTAGAGTGAAATGTTTTAAATTTTAATAAAACTTAATATTTTTTCTTTTTCAGAAATATAATTCAAAGCTCATTTTCAACTATTAATCCTGCCGTAAAATGTACACAAAATTTAATTCAAAAATATTAAGAATAATGTGCAGCATTTTTTGTTTACTTAGTAATGATTTGAATGATTCCGCCAAAGCAATATTTTTAAGGCGTGGCATTTTTTAGTTTTATACGTGTTTTTACGTAAATTTACAATAAAATCAATTATTAATGTGATCCATTTTACATCAATTTTCTCAATATGTTAAGGGGGGTCCGGGACACATTTTGAAAATTTTTTTATTATGTACTTTAAAGTTTTGAAATTTTTTGAACTGATTCATCATTTATTTAATAAGCAAAATCATAACATAAATATGAAAAAAAAATATTTTTTTATTTAAATTTAATTAGTTTTTTCAAAAAAATGGGGTTGCTTTAAATTGCTATAACTCAAAATATTGTTGGTCAATTTTCAATTTTTTTTCAAAAAAGTATGCACAAATATCTAAGCTTTAATTTTTATTCGGCGATTTTAAAAATATTGATTCAATAAAAAATAAAAAATATTTGAAGAAAAATTTCGAAAAATTCGAAGATACTTTTTTTTAAAAAAATCATAATTTTTGCAGTAAACGTTTTTTTCAAATTCGCCGAATAAACATTAAAGTAAATTGCTTGAAAAAGATATGCTCCAAGTTTCATTACTTTATCTCTATCGGTTCCTGACTTATAAGAGTTTGAATGCAAGAAATCGGGAAAAATTGCATCATGGAGAAAAACGCGTTTAAAGTTTTAAAGTTACGTACACATTCGTTAGATGCATGCAACAAAAATAACTATAACTTTCGTTCTATTTAAGGTAGAAACAAGATTCAAACGTCCTCTTAAGCAGAAAAAAACGGAGCAATTTTTCAAATTATAAAAAAAAATTGCAAAATTTGAGGATTTTTGTGTCCCGGACCCCCTTAAGTTATTGAAATACATGCAAAGTAAGTAAATTATATTTGTCTAATTATTTAATTATTACTTTTTAATATGTAATTATTTTTAAAAAGGTACAAAGTTACAATTTCTCAAAACTTAACTTGTGATTTTTTTTTATCAGGATGTGTTGTGTTAGTAGGAAGATACTAATATACCACTATTAATAAATTAATAAGAACAAAAAAAAATATGTACATACTTCTAGAAATATATACCTGCAAATCTGTTCCTACCTTTTAACATTCAAACGGTTGCAGCTACTGAGAGAAAACATTAAAAGTACAAACATTAAGAGAAGACATTCCTTCTTAGTAGTAGTAGTAGTAGTAGTAGTAGTAGTAGTAGTAGTAGTAGTAGTAGTAGTAGTAGTAGTAGTAGTAGTAGTAGTAGTAGTAGTAGTAGTAGTAGTAGTAGTAGTTGTAATAGTAATAATAATAATAATAATAATAGCTATTTTTTATTACTATTATTGTTATTTATTAGTATTATTATTAATTTACTATGTACTATGGCATCAAAATAAAACTTTTAATTCATGATTTATTTATAATTTTGAATTAACATTTCTTTAATAAAACTATAGAAGAACTAAATGAAAAATGACCAAAAATGCTTTGTGCTGAAATATGAATAAAATGGAAAATGAAAAAAAGGAAAACGAAAATTAAGTACAATTTGTGAAGAAACAATTTTTTTCTTTAAAACTACCGCTTTATTTACTATTAACAAGTAAACTATTTAAAAGAAAGAAAATGCAAAACAGCCTAAGGAATAGATATGTAGTTACAAATAGGTAAGCAGGCTTTAAAAAAACGAACTGCTTCAAAAAAATTGGGCAGAAAGAAAAACTTTATTGATAATAAACGGACAACTTTTTTTGTCAATCTCAAGAACCTGCTTTGAAAAATTACTTAATAACTGATTTTTCATTTGAAAAATCTCGATCAGATATAATATGAATGAGTCATAAAGTATTTTTTACATAGTTCGTTTGTAACGTATGGCCGAAACCATGCATACAAGATATAACAATGTACGACCAAAAAGATTTTTCATTTTACTAAAATATACCATGAGGCTAATCCATTTGATTAAAATGGAAAAACGTTCTATTGAATTTGAATCCTAAAAATCTTATCAACATAAAAAAAAGTATTCGAGTGGTTTAGATTGAATTTCATACGGAACAAGAAAAATATTTCAAGAATATCCCTCAGGGTTTATCTTTTGCCTTTGGTCATTGTACAAAATTTGCATGTCTCCAATTCCAAGATACTCTAAATCCAATTCCTTCGTTTCTCAGCAAATTCAAATCCAGCCCAGGACCATACGTTTTTATTTATTTTCAAAAGCACCAAAATACAAAACCCTCCGCTCTGTCCACTACATCAAATATAAACATACCTCCAGGTTCATGGGAGGTCTACGCACTTACATATGTGCATTGCTTTCAAGAACGAAAAAGAAGAAATATTTCGAATATCTTTTCTCTGAGAAAACAAATAAACTGGACTTTACTTCTATGCATTAGGTATAATAAGAACAGACCAAAATAGAAGAATTACGTTCTAAAACCTGTGCTTCTTTCTTTCTTAAGTAAGTACCAATAGGTTGTTTGCGTAACTATTGTATGCCCTGTGGGTTGGTCGCAGTATTGGAAATATCGTCCATTACAAAATGTTTTGCATATTGAAAGGTTTGCCGTACTTTTCCTGATTTTTCGATTTCGGTATTACATGTATTTTTATTTGCCTACACTTCTTCGTAGATATAAGAACAAAATTGCTACAGAATGCCCTTGGGATAGTTTGAAGAATTTTATGAACAAAGTATAATATTAAAATATTTTAACATGAATGGTTTTTGAATTTATAGCACTGGAAAATCGGAATAGGGTTCTAGTAGAAGGAATCAATAAGAAACGGAAAGAATATCGTTGTCGAAAAATAAAATAATAATAATAATAATAAATAATATTAATAGCACTTATGCCATATAAAATAGCCCCTTATCGTGAGTAAACGGTAACAAAACGCTTGTAAATAAATCTCGCAGAAAAAAAGAGATATTCTAAAATGCCAAAAGGTTCATCATCTGCCAAAAAAAAAAAAAAAAAAAAAAAAAAAACGAACAAACGAAAGGGGAAAAAACATTAATATGTGAAAACATTTATCGACTTGAGAAAATAAAAGAAAATAATTCATGAACGCAACTGTTTTGTTGTCCGAAAATAAATGAATAATATAAATAAAATAAATCACAATGAAAACAGAAAAGCAAGAATGATCCAGATACTTCATGCTAATCGAAGACTATCTACAAGACATATATATATATATATATATATATATATATATATATATATATATATATATATATCAAAGTTGGCAAGTTTCTGCCGAGGCGGTTAAAACCGCTGGTAGAAACCGGTTAAAACCGGCATGGCAAAAACCACTTTCTGCCACATTTGCGGCAGAAACTGGCAAAAACTCACAAAATAAAAAATAAAAAATTAAATTATTGATATGCAATAGGAAGTGCATGGAAAAACACTTATTAACTAAAGCACAATTTAATAATGATATTACCACAATTTAAAATCAAATGTTACATTGTTTGGACCCTGCAGTTGCTTCTTAGAAAAGGTGGTTTCTAAAATCTAAACAGTTTCTCAATCTAATATGTACAAATGGGAAACTTTAGAATATTCCTGCAACAGAAGAGCTATAGGCAATACATGAAGGAACAAGCAATGTTCGTGAGACTTTCATCTATTGTATATATTTTTTAAACTGGTCCACCATGTAGTAACTCGGGTAGTAAGAGAAATTCGACTGGAAAAATAAGTTTCGAGAAATAGGGCCAATTTATTTTGCAAAGCTGTGACATTAGGTACAAAATCTATGTTACTATTGGCAAGTAAAAGTCTGGCACTTTCTTCTTGAAGCAAGTGATAATTTCGATCACAAACAATTTAGATGAAGCATATAAGTGAGCAAATTAAAATCAGAAATGCCTTTCAATTCTGTATATCACTACTTTTTCCTGACCACCTTATATGTTTTTTCGTCCTTTGTTAGATTAATCCAATACATTACGCGCATCTACAATTGAAAAGTTCCCTTTTCGAACTAAATCAAGGGCATTATCATAGGATTTTATATTTTTAAATGATGAAATGAAGTTTAATTTCTTAGTTTACTTAAACGAATATCATTTAGCAATCACTTAAGTAATTAAAGATACTTTTAAGTTTTTGCCAGTTTCCGCCACCGGCACGGCAAAAACTAGTTTCTGACGGCAGAAAGCCAACCCTGATATATATATATATATATATATATATATATATATATATAAGTGTGTGTGTGTGTGTGAAGAAACGGAAAAGTGGTCAACAATGAACGCTAGCTACTGGACTTTAGGGTTCATTCACTGGAGTAAGGTTAAAATTTCAACTATCAAAATGTCACCAAACAGGCAAATGCTTCATTCAAATATAGAAGCAATTTTCAGCCCTCATACCATGACGGGTGATTTTCTAGTTCTAAAAGATTTTCCAAAAAGTAAATGCAAAATGCACCTCGCACACTGTAAAAAATCTCGGAAAACTCTCTGAATAGACAAAAAAGTTTTCCGTAATACACAGATTCGTACGCCCTCCGCAGTTTTCTGCTATAATCAGAAACGTTTCCCGTTTAGCAAGAAAGTAAGAGTCGACGCATGCGCAGATTACACGGCAATTTTATAGTCCAGCAGTAAATCTAAACTGAAACTTTCGAAAGCACGCAATGAAAACAAGTGCTGACTCATGTATGCGAAATAACTCATCAAGGGGATTAGTAGAAGTTTTGTTCCTCGCATGAATTCACTGAAGATAATTTTAAAGTCTTATATTTTCTTGCTTATGTATCGTCATGAGATTGAATTTGAAGCTATGTCACTTATTTTTAAGTACGAAGTGCAAATGCTCGACGCATGCTCGCGGAAGGAATACAAACTGAAATTAAAAACCAAATAACTGCCTAGAGGACGCCATGTAAATTCATTGCGTCGCATAACTTGTGTAGGTAATTTACTTTTTTCTTGGATACTTTTCTTCTTTCTACCAAATGGGTAATTTTTGTTGGCAGAATTTTATTCTGTCATAAAAATCACCTTTTTGGTGACCAAAGCCTGCAAAAGACCACCACCGACGAATAGGTAAGTCGCTTTGCAACTCTATTACTTTAAAGAGATTTAGTTCATATAAAAAAATTTAAATAAGTGTTATTGTGTACTTTGTTTTTATGTGTCAATCTCAGTTAATATTTGGCTGAACATTTATGTATCAAGCATTATGAATTAAATGTTATAATATGCAAATTGTCAGGTTTGATAGTTCGTCTTTAAGGTTGCATGTTTTCATTCTCTTGTAAACAGTGTAGCTAGATTGTATGAAGTAAAAAAAAAAAAACTATCTCTTGTAATTAGGAACATAGTGCTTCAGTATTATCTAAATGACGATATCTCTTTAAATATTTGCATTAGCGAAACGCTTTAAATTAGTTAAATGTGTATTAATTTATTTAACAAATAAATACATGTATGTATTTAAAAGTGTCTTCTTTTTTTTCGTTTTACGAGCCTCAATTTTACCAAAAGCAAAAAAAAGACTTAATAAAATAATTTTGTATTTTTACACCATATTAAAGTATTTGACTTATAATTCATATGATACTTTGATTTATAATGTATATTATACTTTGATTTATAATGTATATGATGTTGCTTTTTCGAGGGGGGGGGGTGCTTCATAGCATTTTATGGGTGCACCATCACTCTTATGGTGGGGGGGGGTATTCTCGTATATATGAAATGGAATAATCATGTGATAGAGTTCAATGTTTTAATAAATAAAATATATAATGCATTTTGCGCACACTGTAAAAATAAAATCAGTAACCTATTTTGAATAAGTATTTATATTTGTGATGAGCTGGAAAGGGCAAAAACAGAAGAATCAACCCGAATGGTTCCAGCAGGGGGACTTGGTGTCATATTTAAATTCATCAATTTCTCTGTTGGTACTTTTCGGACACTTTGTTCGTCAGAGAAATTGATTTGAGGTGAACGAATTTCTTAACGCGAAGGGTAGGTAAGTCCTGTCAAATTTTATCCGAAGATAAAAGCTATCAAGGTTGATACAAGATATGTTTTTAAGTTCTGCATTAAAAATACAATATGTTGATAGTTTTGTCTTGAAAATATTGAGAGAAAAACTGAAGTTTAAGATTGTTTAACAAACAATCCCCACTTTTCAGAAGGTACCCCCACTCCAATTCCCCGACGATTTTGTGATTAGGAGTGAAACTAGTAGATTATTTCATAATTTTTAAAAAATTTATAAGTGTGCATATGTTATGCTGTTAACCATGCTATTTGTCATTAGAAATTCCAAAAAAAAAAAAAAAATCCACGAATGATTCTAAAATTGCTTGTATTATTGCTCTTAGATATGAAAGAATTGAAACTGATATGGTATGCAATACTATAATAAAGAATTATATTTTAGAAAAAATCACGGAAAAAGGATTCCGAAATTCTCGGAAACGTTTTTGAAAATTGTTTGAAGAATTCCGAAATACTCGGAAACGTTTTCGAAACTTTCATGAACCACAGCTGCACAGAATACTCAGAAACGTTTTCGAAACTTTCATGAACCACAGCTGCACAGAATACTCAGAAACATTTCTGGAAATTACGGAAAGAGGATTCCGAAATACTCAGAAACGTTTCTGAAAATTACGGAAAGAGGATTCCGAAATACTCAGACACGTTTCTGGACATTACAGAAAGAGGATTCCGAAATACTCAGACACGTTTCCGGACATTACAGAAAGAGAATTCCGAAATACTCAGAAACGTTTTCGAAAATTTCATGAACCGCAGCTGCACGATATACTCAGAAACGTTTCCGAATTTTTTTTACAGTGCAGAATAACATGTTCAATGTCAGATGGTGTTATAGTAGAGGGGCTATGGTAGAAAATACAGCCAGAAACTACATTTTGTGATAAACGCATGAAACTTGGCATGCATGTAGACAAAGTCCTTACAAACACTTTTGGAAGGGGAGGCATTCCAAAATCCCACCCCCCAATCCCCCTGGCGGCCATTTTTGGTCAAAAATACAAGACAACTTTTACTTTTTATTTTTGGAAAAACACCCACTGTATCTTCTTTTGTGAGTTCTATTATGCTTACTAAATAGTGAAAAGCCATCAAAACATATCTTAACCTCCTAATTTTTATAATAATTTCAAAAAATTTGATTTTTTTAAACGAAACTTTAACTAACTGAAGTCTTTAACATTTCTGGAGGGATTGTTTGGGAAATGTCTTTTATGCATTTTAAAGCACTATGTTAAAGAAAATCAATTAATAGTGGAACCCAATAATCCGAACCCCCGAAATCCGAAACATTAGAAAATCCGATCATATGCTTTAAAAATTACTGATAAAAACTGATTACAAAACTAAAAATAAAACTAGAAATAAAAATCATAAACAAAGCTAGTAATTTTTTCAAAACTTGAAACAAACATTTGAATTGTTATTTAAGAATTAATAAAATACCTTGATTAGTTAAAACGAAAACAATTTTCATTATCGGGGGGAAAAAAAGAAAACTTCAAACACGTTTTTCGCAATTTTTTGGAAGTTTCACTCACATTCTGCTGTTTTATAAATCATATTTGCACTAGCAAAATGAGGGGAGGTTGGGGAGGGCACGGATATTTTGTTCATAGAACTCCAAAACTTAAATATTAAAAGCTTTAAAACAAATTTTAAGTTTTTTCTTTTCTCATTAGACAATTTGAAACATTTGTTCTATGTCTTACACAATGTAAGAGGACTAACATTAATTACTGCAATAAGAAGTTGAGTGCTATGTTAATAAAGCTAACAATATTGTTATTATTAATAAAATTATTATTTATTGAAATATAACTCACTATTACAAAAACTACAAATAAAACTACAAAAAAATCTGAGTAAGTGATACGTACAATGATTATACAGAAGGTAATTTAAAACGATTGAATTTACTAGTAATTTACACAGATACATAGCATTTTCCATTACAGTATTTGCACATCGATGTGCAGATAAATTTATTTTTGAAGCACCCACAAGTTATTTGAGAGCAGTTGTTTTTTACACTTGCATGACATAAATTCGCTTTAAGCACTTGAAACTGCGGGGAAACTCAAACAAACATGAACGTGTTTCTCATCAATTACTGTAAACCACAATCATGAATTTAATTTCAGGCTTAATTGTTAAGCATACTGCCTCATTGATATCTACCTTGATAAGTACTAAATATAAGTTGCCTAAGGGCTTCAGCTGTGGGTGATAACTTCATCATTCATCTTTGTTTGTTGGTGGAAAAAAATTTTCTAGCTTCAGTTGCGGACGGAAGTTACATGAAGACGAGTAGCAAAGATTCGTTCATATATTTAAAATTTTTAATCAGGTATGCTTTTTTTTTTTTAAGGTTGGGATAGGTATAAAAATGCATCCAATCAAGAAAGTCTTTCCATCTTTTCCACAACGTCATTTTTCCCCAACCTGCAAAAAAAAGAGGTCGTGTCACATCCTGAGAATGAGTGGAACCCTCTTTGAGCAACTGATTTTTGCTGATCGAATTAGTGAGCAAAATCTTGAACCAGTATTAGTCAAAAGTGTTTTCCAGCTACAGATTTAAGCTCCATCTTTTTTTCCCCTTTTTATGTACCGCTCATGGAAGTATGATATCCTAAAATGACAGCGGGGGCCTACAGTTCTTACTCATATGCTTCTGTATCCTCTTTCTGCAACATGTACGAAGATCCTACAATCAGCTTTCTCGTGATTTGATGGAGCTAGAGCTGTTGTATTCAATGAAAATCACTATCGAATCATTAAGAGCAAAACAAGATGATATAGGCAGTACAATCATGAAAAACAACTTTGTCTTCTTATCTGCATTCCGGAGGAAACTGATCCAGTTCTCAGGAAGAAAACCATTTTCTCCAAAATGATATCTTTCTCCTATTCCTCTTATATGTCTTGCATCTGTACACTAAATAGACTTCAGATACTCCAACAAAAAAAATTTCGGTCCTAGGTCGTTTCATGTGAACAATGAAAGAACCATCATAGACAATAGCATCACAATGTATCTCTGCACTTATTCTAAAAAATTGGCATTCATCGTTTTCACCTTCTCAACTCGTTTTCGTTTTCTCTCGAGTAGTCTTCATCAGTAGGAATACTATTACTTAATTCATTGAGCAGGAATGTTAATGACTAGACTTATTTCCCGTTCAAAGAGCTCCATTTATTGAAATCGCTGGAGGGTGAGGTTGATTTTCATAGAGGAGAAATTCATCCAGGTTTAATTGTACAATATTGCAAATAATGAAAAGCTTTGAAAATGAATCTGCATCGAATTTTAATCTTTTCATTAAACGATTAGAGGTGTAACTTTTTCAAAATGTTTGACTAAATCGATAACTTTAAGACCAACCAACGTCCATCTTCTTAACACAGTTGGATCTGTGATAGACCAATTACACCCCCGTTTCCTTTCACCACTGCATTGTTTTGCTTTGTAAGCATGGTTCAATTTAACTACAGAAGACACGTTCATTGTCTTTTTTACAACAAACATTCCTTCTTGGATGCCTTTGTGTACGCCTGGAAAGTTTGTGGATTAAAGAAGATCTTTTACGAAAACTGGTTAACATTGAGCATAGTTACTAAAAAGTATATGTACATCCTTTAGTATAGCGAGAAAATGCGAAAAGAACACAGAATCAACTCCTTCAAAGTTTCAATAATAAAGTTCGTTGAAGCTGTGATCAATTCAACATTAATACAAAAAGCCCCAGCTTTAATACGGTGCTCCAAAATTTGAACATTGGGGGATGGTGCTTTCTTTCTCAGATTTTTAAGTTATAAAAACTTCCCTGTCAAAAGTGTCAACATTGCATCGATGTGAATTTTTTTGTAAGAAGTAGTTAGAGACATTTTATTATACACTTCAGGTATGTTTTTTTCTCATAAAATGAGTAAAAGCTTAGTAGTGATCAATCGGGTAACGGAGAATTAACAACAGCAACAATAGTAATAATAGTAATAAGAAGAAGAAATTTAAAATTCAAACTTTAAATTTCATTCTATTAGAAATATGTTGTATTGACATTAATTTTACCCATTTTCCTTCAAGTCCTCATTCTCTTATACCCTTTGCAAATAGTTTCGATTATGCGTGCTCAATCATAAAAAACGAGGTGCATTATGGCCGGATAATTGGACAGTTCGGGCAATTAGAGTTCGGATAACTGGAATCCTACTTTAATACAACCCTAATTAAATGTATCTTTAAATTCAGAAACCAGTAATTATGTTATGAGGGTGGAAAATTCACGTCTGATAATTTATAATTTAAAAATATCGATTTTTTTTAAACCACTTTTTGTGAAGTTATTTCTCAAATTAGACGTTTAATGGAGCTTTAAACGGTAAAAAATATATTTAATATTAGTGATACAACCAATGATTTAAAAAATTATATTATTATTTTTTTTAAATCACCATTTTTGGTTTTGGACCAAAAATGGCCGCTAGGGAGGATTTTGGAATGCCTCCCCTTCCTAAAATATTTGTATATACAATGTCTACAAACATGCCAAGTTTCAAAATTTTATCACAAAATGCAGTTTCTTCCCCCGTAGCCCCCCTCCCCCCGACTATTAGCAAAGTTTCAACATCATTCCCTTCATGATTTTGTACATCCAATCTGCACAAGCTTGATACTTTTCGTTCTATATATATTTCTAAGACTTTTGCCTGTTGATGGGCCAAATTTCCGTATTCAACAGATATTAACCAATGATGTATTTTAGAGGCCACACTACGATATTCTACCAAAACATTTTTTTTTTCTTTCAGATGTAAATACCTGATTTGTAAAACATCTCGGGTTCAAAATGAAAATCATTTTAGTAAACGTTTTTCAAACTCTTTAGACAATGTCGCCTCTTTTGGCCATATTTTTCTGCAGCAACTCTTAGGGGGAAATTCTCATTGAACACATTTTTATTGCTTCTTTCAAGATATCTTTTCCATATTAATTTTTCTCCCTTGAACTCGACGCATTAAAAATAATCCTCGTAAAAGGTTAATCATATTATTAAAGTATAAGAAGCATAATAAAAGCATTTCATATCAAAAATGCTAAAACCTCTTTTTGCAATTCCTAACATAGTTTAAAAAGGAATACAATTTCAGCATAATTAAAAAATTAAGGTCCTAGTTTTTTTTTATAACATATAAATTGAATGAAATATTCGATATCATGTTCCCTTTTATTTTAATTATAGGTCTAATAGGAAATGTCCCGTTAGACCCCATACTAAAAGTCCCATTAGCCCTCATGCCACTTTGCCCAAACCAACTATCAGGCCAACTTTCGCTTAACCATGGGTGTCTACAGAAAATTTGGGGCAGTCAGAAATGACCTTTACGGGACCCCTCCATATTGTTTAGCCCTACGTCCCTACAGAAATTTCATCTCTCATTTTAAAAATCTCGGGCTCACTTCAGGCTCGTGTCTGGGACAACAGGTGTTCCCCCCCCCCCGCCCCCGTGCACTACCCTGCGCTTAACTCTTTAAAAATTACACAAAATAATAATTATAACAGAACAGAAGATCATAATAATAAAGCTCCAAAATAGCAAGTGCCAATCATGTGAAAAAATAGATTAACTTTGACAAAAACAAGTGTGCAAAAAAAGTGATAAAAACATTCCTTTGATGCTTAAACAACTCTTTTCTTTTGCTGTCCAAACGGCTAATGAAAAGGAAATGGCTTATACATAGTCATGAGCACTTCTCTCCTTCTATGAAGTAACAAGTTTTCATACTATGGATTGAATCATTTCTTGAGAAAGTTCACTAGTCCCATTAGTCCCCAGTCTCCCTTATATACCTTACTGGTAAAAGTTGCATTTCATTGAACTGAATCTAGTAGTCTCCATGCTTAAAAGGAAAAATGACGCTTTCTAATCCGTCAAAGATTATTAACTGAACCCAGTCGCATTCATAATTGCATTTAATATTTTTGGAATCTAGTAAATCTAATTGTCTACTCATTCATCCTCAGTTAAGTTAAATCATTCATGCTGAACTAAGCCCTAATTCAGTCTAAAATAAACCTAGTCCTTCTTTATGAGTTAAGCTTTACTTTTCCTGAAAGTTTTAATCATTCATTTTCAATTATGCTTATATAGCTTTGTTATAATCTCTGGTTTAGTTACAATGATACACGTAAATTCTACATCTTTTCGTTCGTCAAAGGTCATCAGTAGTTTGAACTGTCATTCATATGTTTAAAAAAAATGTAATTGAAATTCTTTTGCAATTCTTCAGACCCTAGTTCACTCCCAATGTTGTAAGACGTATACGTTTTGAACCGTCAAAGATCATGAGCGATGCGAACTTTACTTCCAAATTAATCATAAATTTATGAGCAATTTAGCCTCGGCGTTGTGAAATCCAATTGAAAGCTCGTTGCCCAGAATAAGTAATCTTAAAAAATGCAACTCTCGAAGAGAAAGAAACAGATAACGGTTTCGGAACAAGAAACAAATAATTTTAAAACATTACTTTTCGTTCAACGAAACACTTTTTCGATATTTCAAGCCCTAGTTTTTAGATATCCCAAAGCGCCTATAAAAATGAGGATTTATTTCATTCCCGGTGCTATCTAACGATAATGCGCGTACCAGAAGGGAAAGGGGGAAACAAGCAAAATCTTTTTTTTTTTTTTTCTCGCAGTGAAATACCGCGTATTGGCATGTCCCACCATCTGATCTATTTCTTACAGCTTGCAGTTTTTATTTTAGCGGTTTTTATTTGTTGGCTATTGGCAACACTCGTTATATAAAAATATGGCCCGAAGTTGAATTCGCCGTGAAAATTTTCTTCTTGTTTTTATACTTTCATTTGCTACTCTTGCGTGGATCCCCGCTTTATTAGGACATATATTACAATGAAATGCATTCGGGGGTTGAGGTAGACTGGAGAGCATGTAAGGGAAATAACGTTCTGATAGATTCATTGGCGCCGGCATAATGCTGAATAAAAATATATTTTTTTTAATTAGGTAAGAATGGCTTCTTTCTAAACGGACTTTTATTTATTTATTTTATTTTTGCGTTTTTGTTTGTTTTATTTTTTCATTTACAAACATTTTTCAAACAAAAGTAGTATTTGTATCATTGTAATTTTTGCGGGGACAGTTTTAATGCATAAGGTTATAATTCGCAAAATATATAAGGTTCCTAGTTTTCTTTCTTTCGTTCTTTTATTTTTTGAGCAATCACGACTGCTTATTGTTCTCACTTGACTGTTTTGATGTGCTATCATTTTATTTTCCCACCAGCACCCTCTGCAGAACCACCGTCGACCGCCCGGCCACCTCACGATGTTGCTCCTCTAGCGAAAACCGTCTCCAGGTTGCGTCACTTACTTGCCTACACTTACACCTACACACACACATACCCCTACACACACAAAGACATACACGCACGCATACATACAGACACACAAACACATACACACATCTACACATACACACAACTACCCACACATACACATACCCCCCCCCACACACACAAACACACATACACACAATTACCTACACTTACACCTACACACACATACCCCTACACACACAAAGACATACATGCACGCATACATACAGATACACAAACGGTATCCGGACGTAATCCCGACAGTCGAAATACCGACAAGCCAGAATCCCGACAGCCGAAATCTCGACGAGCCAGAATCCCGACGGGGTCGAAATCCCGACAAACCAAAATCCCGACTGGGTCGAAATCCCGACAGACCAAAATCCCGACTGGGTCGAAATCCCGACAGACCAAAATCCCGACTGGGTCAAAATCCCGACAGACCAAAATCCCGACAGACCAAAATCCCGACAGGGTCGAAATCCCGACAGACCAAAATCCCGACAGGGTCGAAATCCCGACAGACCAAAATCCCGTCAGGATCGAAATCCCGACAAGCCAGAATCCCGACAGAGTCAAATTCCCGACAAATCAGATTCCCGACAAAACGAAGTAACGACTGTCCAATATCCAGGGCAGTAGAAATCGGAGTCGGGCTGGTTTTGGGGTTGAGGAGTCGGAGTCTGTAGTCGAAGGTTTAAAATTTCAAGAGTCGGAGTAGGTCATTTTCTGTCAAAGTCCACAACTCTGAAAGTGCTAATGGAGTCGCGGACTGGTTTTGGAGTAAAAGAGTCGGAGTCGAAGGCTCTCCAACTCCGCAACCCTGCAAAAATCCCAACAGGGTCAAAATCCCAATAAGGCCTAGCAGCCCCTCAACTAGTAAATTTTCACTACAAAAATTTCGAAAGAATGCTAATTCAGTTTTTACTTCCTTTTACAAAAAATGAAGTATTGTATTCGCAAAAAAAAAATTTCACTCCAAAATCGACCTTAATTTCCATTTTTTTTATCCCCAAATGAATGTTGAGTTTTTTTTTTTCCACCCGACCACACGTGGATACATGCGTAAGAACGTATAGACACCCGAAACATCCATTTTGACGATCCCCGAGTTAATTACAACGAGTTTTCTCGTGACGTCCGTATGTATGTGTGTATGTATCTCGCATAACTCAAAAAAATTATGTCTTAGAAAGTTGAAATTTGGTACGTAGACTCCTAGTGGGGTTAAGTTGTGCACCTTCCCTTTTGGTTGCTTTCGGATGTTCCTACGGGTTTTTTTACACCTTTTTGGAGGGAAATCATTGTTAATTTCAATGCTAACTTAAGTGGTGTAATTTGTCAAAAACTTGGAGATATATCGCCAAGCTTTCAGCCGCAAAGTTTTGTCGCCAACTTGGCGACAAATCTGGCGATTTTTTTTTTCCAAATCTGGTTTTATTTTGGCCACTATTGGCAATATTCAGAGAGTTGACCATTAAAGTAGGTTAAAATGTCCAATTTTGGAAAAATCAATCTGTATAAGCGTTTTTTTTGCTTCGGTTCGCAACAAAAAATATTTAAAGTGTTTCTTTGCATAATCCAAGGCACTACTGTCATTAAATTGACGTAAAAAGGTAGTCATGTGATGCACACATCAGCTAGGTATTTTATGTCCCGGGTATTTACATTACAAAGAAAACGAGCTGATGTGTGCATCACATGACTTCCTTTTACACCTAATTAATGTTATTTCCCCATTATTGCAGTTTTAATGTGATTCAAGAGTTAACTCTTTAAATGTCACCAACAATGGTCACATTGAAACCAGATTTTAAAAAAAATCGCCAAGTTGGCGACAAAACTTGGCAACCAAAAGACTGGCGATAAATCGCAAAGTGTCCTCCAAATTATAACACCACTTGAGTTTGCATCGAAATTAACAATGAATTCCCCCAAAAAAGGTGCAAAAGACCCCTTTAGAATCACCCGAACGCAACCAAAAAGAGAGGTGCACAACTAGACCCCACTAGGAGTCTACGTACCAAATTTCAACTTTCTAGGACATACCGTTCTTGAGTTATGTGACATACATACACACATACGCACATACATACGTACGGTTTGGGGTCAAAATGTCGCCACCGAAATGTCGCGGGACAAAATGTCGCGGCCAAAATGTCGCCGTTCCAAAATGTCGCCGGGCCAAAATGTCGCCTGTCCAAAATGTCGCTGGTCCAAAATGTCGCCGGTCCAAAATGTCGCCGGCCCAAAATGTCGCCTGTCCAAAATGTCGCCTGTCCAAAATGTCGCCGGTCCAAAATGTCGCCGGGCCGAAATGTCGCCGGTCCAAAATGTCGCCAGTCCAAAATGTCGCCGGTCCAAAATGTCGCCGGTCCAAAATGTCGCCGGTCCAAAATGTCACCGGGCCAAAATGTCGCCGGGCCAAAATATGGCATATCCAAAATGTCGCCGGGACAAAATGTCGCCGGTCCAAAATGTCGCCGGTCCAAAATGTCGTCGGTCCAAAATGTCGCCGGCCCAAAATGTCGCCGGCCCAAAATGTCGCCGGCCCAAAATGTCGCCGGTCCAAAATGTCGCCGGGCCAAAATATTGCCGATCCAAAATGTCGCCGTTCCAAAATGTCGCCGGGCTAAAACGTCGCCTGTCCAAAATGTCGTCGGGCCAAAATGTCGCCTGTCCAAAATGTTGTAGATCCAAAATTCGTTTATTCAGTTGGTAAGAAAAATTTAAATGTACAAAAATGATGTTTAACACCAAATTTGCAGAATAAATGGTTACTGCCTTTAATGAATGTCTCCGTTAAAAATGGGACTGGACTAACTGAGTTTCATGATAAATTCTAAAAAAATTATTCCGTTTTGATTCGCAACTCTCGGCTGTTTTTCAGCAAACAAATAGAATACAAGCGTTACGCTATCTTATTTCTTGTGACTCGCTATCTACCAACTGTAAAACGTTCTGACGGCGTTCAGTTCTGACGTTCGCTAAATTATTTTAAACTTTTCTTCAAGAATAGTATGCGTTTGTATGTGACCGATTTTTTGGGGACATTCTACGTCAAAACCTGTAGTAAGAATTCGAACGATACCCCAAGTACCCATATATGATTTAGGGCTGCGTGGTTTTTTGCGTCAATTCGTTCAAGATAGTGGAGTAACTGAACGTTTTCATCGATATGCGTGACTGTCATTGTTCAAAAAATGATGAACGGAATCAAATAAAATGTTAGGAAGCAGCAGGGGGACAGATTTTGGGCTCAATAACACCAGAGGGTGGAGCAATCGAATGTTTTTTCCTTTCTTTTTTATTATCTGTGATTGATATATCTCAAAAAGTAATACAGTAGACCCTCGTTTTCAGCGGGTTTATTTTACGCGGTTTCGATTATACGCGGTTGAAGATTTGACACCTTTATTTTATTTACGCAGATGAGTTTCGGTTTTACGCAGATGCGGCAATGCAAACAGGTAACATTTTCCTCTCTTTCAAAACCCAAACTCCTAAAGATTGCAGATTACACGTAACTAACTGCATTTTGGCGTGCTAATAATCGAACTTGGGTCCTTGGAGACATTTTATGCGATTGGTTCCAGAGCTTTTTCCATCAGAAGTAAAGTGATTAAACTCACACAGTTTAGAACTCACTGGAAGAAGAGCTTTTAGGAGTGACAAAGGAGGTCAAAACCAACGCGGATACCGACTCCGGTGACACACAACCAAAAACGCTCACATTGAAAATTTTCGAACCATCCGTAGACAATAGGAATGATCTTTCTGATTTGTTAGTGAAAGAAGATTCTATCATGGAAATGACGCAAGTGATCATGGATGAGTTAATGCTAAGCAAAGAATTGGAGGAAAAATTCTTAATGACTACCAAAAAACTATCATAGTCAGCTCTTCATAAACAGAACACGAAATTAGTTTGTTTTCTTTATGCATATTGTGCATAAAAATTGATATAAGTACACATTAAACTTATTATACAATTAGTCATCACTAGAATGAAGTATTTTTTTTTAATCTACGGAACCTAATTCCTATTTTGACACTAATATTAGGTCTCAATTTACGCGGTTTCGATTTACGCAGCATTTCCGTGGAACATAACCCCCGCGTAAAACGAGGGTCTACTGTACAAGGGTTAAGACAAAATTTGGTCTACAGGTATATCTTAAAGGGCGAGTTGCTCATTTATTTTTGGCTTCAGTCATCCCAAAAGGATGGATCACAGAATAATTTTTATCGTTTTATGTGACTGCTATATCTCAAGAAGTAATGCGAGGATTCATACAAAAATGTAGTATACAAGTGAAATTAAACGAAAACAAGCCTTATTTTCGTTCTAAGTTGAGTTTTGTAATCGTTTACGTGAGTCAGTGTAATTAAATAAACAATGAAAAATATACTGAATTTATATATAAGAGGTTGAGCATGATATCAATAAAATCTAAATTAGCCGTGTATTCCTCTCATTTTTGTAGCACTTTAACTAGCGTGAGTGTTAAATAAAAACTGAATTTGCACTTTTACATAATTTGCGTAGTAAAAATTCACTAATTAAAACAGCAATTTTTTCTGAGAGAGAAAAACTTATTTGTTTATTATTAT